>NW_025957437.1:0-47626 GCF_023159225.1 Perognathus longimembris pacificus
GGAAAGGATAATGTACTGGGAACTCCTCAGTAGAATCTGATTTGTGGTGAGGGAAGAGAGATAAAAGCTCATTTAGGAACGACATGAACATGCTGCGTAGGTAGCTGATTATCAGTAAATATCTCCACTGAGATTAAGAAAAGCAGTAGCTTAATAAATTAAGTAGTTCCTGGTATGGTTACTGTACTGGTAACTCCCAAAAGAATCTGGATTGTGGTGAGGGAAGAGAGCAAAAAGCTCATTTAGGACCTGCACTTACGAAGGGGTTAGGCAGCTGTATATCAGGGAGTAAACCTTCTGAGAATAAAAACAGCTGGAGCTTGTGAGGTAATTACACAGCGGAAAGGATAATGTACTGGGAACTGCTCAGAAGAATCTGATTTGTGGTGAGGGGAGAGAGATAAAAGCTCATTTAGGAACGACATTAACATGCTGCTTATGAAGCTGATTATCAGTAAATATTTCCACTGAGATTAAGAAAAGCAGTAGCTTAATAAATAAAGTACTTCCTGGTATGGTTACTGTACTGGTAACTCCCCAAAAGAATCTGGATTGTGGTGAGGGAACAGAGAAAAAAGCTCATTTAGGACCTCCACTTACGAAGGGGGTAGGCAGCTCTATATCATGGAGTAAACCTTCTGAGAATAAAAACAGCTGGAGCTTGTGAAGGTAATTACACAGGGGAAAGGATAATGTACTGGGAACTCCTCAGAAGAATCTGATTTGTGGTGAGGGGAGAGAGATAAAAGCTCATTAAGAACGACATGAATATACTGCGTAGGTAGCTGTTTATCAGTAAATATCTCCACTAAGATTAAGAAAAGCAGTAGCTTAATAAATTAAGTACTTCCTGGTATGGTTACTGTACTGGTAACTCCCCAAAAGAATCTGGATTGTGGTGAGGGAACAGAGAAAAAAGCTCATTTAGGACCTGCACTTACGAAGGGGTAGGCAGCTGTATATCAGGGAGTAAACCTTCTGAGAATAAAAACAGCTGGAGCTTGTTAAGGTAATAACACAGGGGAAACGATAATGTACTGGGAACTCCTCAGAAGAATCTGATTTGTGGTGAGCGGAGAGAGATAAAAGCTCATTAAGAACGATATGAACATGCTGCGGAGGTAGCTGTTTATCAGAAAATATCTCCACTGAGATTAAGAAAAGCAGTAGCTTAATAAATTAAGTACTTCCTGCTATGGATATTGTACTGGTAACTCCCCAAAAGAATCTGGATTGTGGTGAGGGAACAGAGAGAAAAGCTCATTTAGGACCTGGACTTACGAAGGGGGTAGGCAGCTGTATATCAGGGAGTAAACCTTCTGAGGATAAAACCGGCTGGAGCTTGTTAAGGTAATTACACATGGGAAAGGATAATGTACTGGGAACTCCTCAGAAGAATCTGATTTGTGGTGAGTGGAGAGAGATAAAAGCTCATTTAGAACGACATGAACTTGCTGCGTAGGTTGCTGTTTATCAGTAAATATCTCCACTGAGATTAAGAAAAGCAGTAGCTTAATAAATTAAGTACTTCCTGGTATGGTTACTGTACTGGTAACTCCACAAAAGAATCTGGATTGTGGTGAGGGAACAGAGAAAAAAGCTCATTTAGGACCTGCACTTACGAAGGGGGTAGGCAGCTGTATATCAGGGAGTAAACCTTCTGAGAATAAAAACAGCTGGAGCTTGTTAAGGTAATGACACAGGGGAAAGGATAATGTACTGGGAACTCCTCAGAAGAATCTGATTTTTGGTGAGGGGAGAGAGATAAAAGCTCATTTAGGAACGACATGAACATGCTGCATATGTAGCTGTTTTTCAGTAAATATCTCCACTGAGATTAAGAAAAGCAGTAGCTTAATAAATTAAGTACTTCCTGGTACGGTTACTTTACTGGTAACTCCCCAAAAGAATCTGGATTGTGGTGAGGGAACAGAGAAAAAAGCTCATTTAGGACCTTCACTTACGAAGGGGTTTGGCAGCTGTATATCAGGGAGTAAACCTTCTGAGAACAAAAAAAGCTGGAGCTTATTAAGATAATTACACAGGGGAAAGCATAATGTACTGGGAACTCCTCAGAAGAATCTGATTTGTGGTGAGGGGAGAGAGATAAAAGCTCATTTAGGAACGACATGAACATGCTGCGTAGGTAGCTGTTTATCAGTAAATATCTCACTGAGATTAAGAAAAGCAGTAGCTTAATAAATTAAGTACTTCCTGGTATGGTTACTGTACTGGTAACTCCCCAAAAAAATCTGGATTGTGGTGAGGGAACAGAGAAAAATGCTCATATAGGACATGCACTTACGAAGGGGGTAGGCAGCTGTATATCAGGGAGTAAACCTTCTGAGAATAAAAACAGCTGGAGCTTGTTAAGGTAATTACACAGGGGAAAGGATAATGTACTGGGAACTCCTCAGAAGAATCTGATTTGTGGTGAGGGGAGAGAGATAAAAACTAATTTAGGAACGACATGAATATGCTGCGTAAGTAGCTGTTTATCAGTAAATATCTCCACTGAGATTAAGAAAAGCAGTAGCTTAATAAATTAAGTACTTCCTGCTATGCATACTGTACTGGTAACTCCCCAAAAGAATCTGGATTGTGGTGAGGGAACAGAGAAAAAAGCTCATTTAGGACCTGCACTTTCGAAGAGCGTAGGCAGCTGTATATCAGGGAGTAAACCTTCTGAGAATAAAAACAGCGGGAGCTTGTTAAGGTAATTACACATGGGAAAGGATAATGTACTGGGAACTCCTCAGAAGAATCTGATTTGTGGTGAGGGGAGAGAGATAAAAGCTCATTTAGGAACGACATGAACATGCTGCGTATGTAGCTGTTTATCAGTAAATATCTCCACTGAGATTAAGAAAAGCAGTAGCTTAATAAATTAAGTACTTCCTGTCCTGCTATGGATACTGTACTGGTAACCTCCCCAAAATAATCTGGATTGTGGTGAGGGAACAGAGAGAAAAGCTCATTTATGACCTGCACTTACGTTGGGGGTAGGCAGCTGTATATCAGGGAGTAAACATTCTGAGAATAAAAAAAGCTGGAGCTTGTTAAGGTAATTACACAGGGGAAAGGATAATGTACTGGGAACTCCTCAGTAGAATCTGATTTGTGGTGAGGGAAGAGAGATAAAAGCTCATTTAGGAACGACATGAACATGCTGCGTAGGTAGCTGATTATCAGTAAATATCTCCACTGAGATTAAGAAAAGCAGTAGCTTAATAAATTAAGTAGTTCCTGGTATGGTTACTGTACTGGTAACTCCCCAAAAGAATCTGGATTGTGGTGAGGGAAGAGAGCAAAAAGCTCATTTAGGACCTGCACTTACGAAGGGGTTAGGCAGCTGTATATCAGGGAGTAAACCTTCTGAGAATAAAAACAGCTGGAGCTTGTGAGGTAATTACACAGCGGAAAGGATAATGTACTGGGAACTGCTCAGAAGAATCTGATTTGTGGTGAGGGGAGAGAGATAAAAGCTCATTTAGGAACGACATTAACATGCTGCTTATGAAGCTGATTATCAGTAAATATTTCCACTGAGATTAAGAAAAGCAGTAGCTTAATAAATAAAGTACTTCCTGGTATGGTTACTGTACTGGTAACTCCCCAAAAGAATCTGGATTGTGGTGAGGGAACAGAGAAAAAAGCTCATTTAGGACCTCCACTTACGAAGGGGGTAGGCAGCTCTATATCATGGAGTAAACCTTCTGAGAATAAAAACAGCTGGAGTTTGTGAAGGTAATTACACAGGGGAAAGGATAATGTACTGGGAACTCCTCAGAAGAATCTGATTTGTGGTGAGGGGAGAGAGATAAAAGCTCATTTAAGAACGACATGAACATACTGCGTAGGTAGCTGTTTATCAGTAAATATCTCCACTAAGATTAAGAAAAGCAGTAGCTTAATAAATTAAGTACTTCCTGGTATGGTTACTGTACTGGTAACTCCCCAAAAGAATCTGGATTGTGGTGAGGGAACAGAGAAAAAAGCTCATTTAGGACCTGCACTTACGAAGGGGTAGGCAGCTGTATATCAGGGAGTAAACCTTCTGAGAATAAAAACAGCTGGAGCTTGTTAAGGTAATAACACAGGGGAAACGATAATGTACTGGGAACTCCTCAGAAGAATCTGATTTGTGGTGAGCGGAGAGAGATAAAAGCTCATTAAGAACGATATGAACATGCTGCGGAGGTAGCTGTTTATCAGAAAATATCTCCACTGAGATTAAGAAAAGCAGTAGCTTAATAAATTAAGTACTTCCTGCTATGGATATTGTACTGGTAACTCCCCAAAAGAATCTGGATTGTGGTGAGGGAACAGAGAGAAAAGCTCATTTAGGACCTGGACTTACGAAGGGGGTAGGCAGCTGTATATCAGGGAGTAAACCTTCTGAGGATAAAACCGGCTGGAGCTTGTTAAGGTAATTACACATGGGAAAGGATAATGTACTGGGAACTCCTCAGAAGAATCTGATTTGTGGTGAGTGGAGAGAGATAAAAGCTCATTTAGAACGACATGAACTTGCTGCGTAGGTTGCTGTTTATCAGTAAATATCTCCACTGAGATTAAGAAAAGCAGTAGCTTAATAAATTAAGTACTTCCTGGTATGGTTACTGTACTGGTAACTCCACAAAAGAATCTGGATTGTGGTGAGGGAACAGAGAAAAAAGCTCATTTAGGACCTGCACTTACGAAGGGGGTAGGCAGCTGTATATCAGGGAGTAAACCTTCTGAGAATAAAAACAGCTGGAGCTTGTTAAGGTAATGACACAGGGGAAAGGATAATGTACTGGGAACTCCTCAGAAGAATCTGATTTTTGGTGAGGGGAGAGAGATAAAAGCTCATTTAGGAACGACATGAACATGCTGCATATGTAGCTGTTTTTCAGTAAATATCTCCACTGAGATTAAGAAAAGCAGTAGCTTAATAAATTAAGTACTTCCTGGTACGGTTACTTTACTGGTAACTCCCCAAAAGAATCTGGATTGTGGTGAGGGAACAGAGAAAAAAGCTCATTTAGGACCTTCACTTACGAAGGGGTTTGGCAGCTGTATATCAGGGAGTAAACCTTCTGAGAACAAAAAAAGCTGGAGCTTATTAAGATAATTACACAGGGGAAAGCATAATGTACTGGGAACTCCTCAGAAGAATCTGATTTGTGGTGAGGGGAGAGAGATAAAAGCTCATTTAGGAACGACATGAACATGCTGCGTAGGTAGCTGTTTATCAGTAAATATCTCACTGAGATTAAGAAAAGCAGTAGCTTAATAAATTAAGTACTTCCTGGTATGGTTACTGTACTGGTAACTCCCCAAAAGAATCTGGATTGTGGTGAGGGAACAGAGAAAAATGCTCATATAGGACATGCACTTACGAAGGGGGTAGGCAGCTGTATATCAGGGAGTAAACCTTCTGAGAATAAAAACAGCTGGAGCTTGTTAAGGTAATTACACAGGGGAAAGGATAATGTACTGGGAACTCCTCAGAAGAATCTGATTTGTGGTGAGGGGAGAGAGATAAAAACTAATTTAGGAACGACATGAATATGCTGCGTAAGTAGCTGTTTATCAGTAAATATCTCCACTGAGATTAAGAAAAGCAGTAGCTTAATAAATTAAGTACTTCCTGCTATGCATACTGTACTGGTAACTCCCCAAAAGAATCTGGATTGTGGTGAGGGAACAGAGAAAAAAGCTCATTTAGGACCTGCACTTTCGAAGAGCGTAGGCAGCTGTATATCAGGGAGTAAACCTTCTGAGAATAAAAACAGCGGGAGCTTGTTAAGGTAATTACACATGGGAAAGGATAATGTACTGGGAACTCCTCAGAAGAATCTGATTTGTGGTGAGGGGAGAGAGATAAAAGCTCATTTAGGAACGACATGAACATGCTGCGTATGTAGCTGTTTATCAGTAAATATCTCCACTGAGATTAAGAAAAGCAGTAGCTTAATAAATTAAGTACTTCCTGTCCTGCTATGGATACTGTACTGGTAACTCCCCAAAATAATCTGGATTGTGGTGAGGGAACAGAGAGAAAAGCTCATTTATGACCTGCACTTACGTTGGGGGTAGGCAGCTGTATATCAGGGAGTAAACATTCTGAGAATAAAAAAAGCTGGAGCTTGTTAAGGTAATTACACAGGGGAAAGGATAATGTACTGGGAACTCCTCAGTAGAATCTGATTTGTGGTGAGGGAAGAGAGATAAAAGCTCATTTAGGAACGACATGAACATGCTGCGTAGGTAGCTGATTATCAGTAAATATCTCCACTGAGATTAAGAAAAGCAGTAGCTTAATAAATTAAGTAGTTCCTGGTATGGTTACTGTACTGGTAACTCCCCAAAAGAATCTGGATTGTGGTGAGGGAAGAGAGCAAAAAGCTCATTTAGGACCTGCACTTACGAAGGGGTTAGGCAGCTGTATATCAGGGAGTAAACCTTCTGAGAATAAAAACAGCTGGAGCTTGTGAGGTAATTACACAGCGGAAAGGATAATGTACTGGGAACTGCTCAGAAGAATCTGATTTGTGGTGAGGGGAGAGAGATAAAAGCTCATTTAGGAACGACATTAACATGCTGCTTATGAAGCTGATTATCAGTAAATATTTCCACTGAGATTAAGAAAAGCAGTAGCTTAATAAATAAAGTACTTCCTGGTATGGTTACTGTACTGGTAACTCCCCAAAAGAATCTGGATTGTGGTGAGGGAACAGAGAAAAAAGCTCATTTAGGACCTCCACTTACGAAGGGGGTAGGCAGCTCTATATCATGGAGTAAACCTTCTGAGAATAAAAACAGCTGGAGTTTGTGAAGGTAATTACACAGGGGAAAGGATAATGTACTGGGAACTCCTCAGAAGAATCTGATTTGTGGTGAGGGGAGAGAGATAAAAGCTCATTTAAGAACGACATGAACATACTGCGTAGGTAGCTGTTTATCAGTAAATATCTCCACTAAGATTAAGAAAAGCAGTAGCTTAATAAATTAAGTACTTCCTGGTATGGTTACTGTACTGGTAACTCCCCAAAAGAATCTGGATTGTGGTGAGGGAACAGAGAAAAAAGCTCATTTAGGACCTGCACTTACGAAGGGGTAGGCAGCTGTATATCAGGGAGTAAACCTTCTGAGAATAAAAACAGCTGGAGCTTGTTAAGGTAATAACACAGGGGAAACGATAATGTACTGGGAACTCCTCAGAAGAATCTGATTTGTGGTGAGCGGAGAGAGATAAAAGCTCATTAAGAACGATATGAACATGCTGCGGAGGTAGCTGTTTATCAGAAAATATCTCCACTGAGATTAAGAAAAGCAGTAGCTTAATAAATTAAGTACTTCCTGCTATGGATATTGTACTGGTAACTCCCCAAAAGAATCTGGATTGTGGTGAGGGAACAGAGAGAAAAGCTCATTTAGGACCTGGACTTACGAAGGGGGTAGGCAGCTGTATATCAGGGAGTAAACCTTCTGAGGATAAAACCGGCTGGAGCTTGTTAAGGTAATTACACAGGGGAAAGGATAATGTACTGGGAACTCCTCAGAAGAATCTGATTTGTGGTGAGTGGAGAGAGATAAAAGCTCATTTAGAACGACATGAACTTGCTGCGTAGGTTGCTGTTTATCAGTAAATATCTCCACTGAGATTAAGAAAAGCAGTAGCTTAATAAATTAAGTACTTCCTGGTATGGTTACTGTACTGGTAACTCCACAAAAGAATCTGGATTGTGGTGAGGGAACAGAGAAAAAAGCTCATTTAGGACCTGCACTTACGAAGGGGGTAGGCAGCTGTATATCAGGGAGTAAACCTTCTGAGAATAAAAACAGCTGGAGCTTGTTAAGGTAATGACACAGGGGAAAGGATAATGTACTGGGAACTCCTCAGAAGAATCTGATTTTTGGTGAGGGGAGAGAGATAAAAGCTCATTTAGGAACGACATGAACATGCTGCATATGTAGCTGTTTTTCAGTAAATATCTCCACTGAGATTAAGAAAAGCAGTAGCTTAATAAATTAAGTACTTCCTGGTACGGTTACTTTACTGGTAACTCCCCAAAAGAATCTGGATTGTGGTGAGGGAACAGAGAAAAAAGCTCATTTAGGACCTTCACTTACGAAGGGGTTTGGCAGCTGTATATCAGGGAGTAAACCTTCTGAGAACAAAAAAAGCTGGAGCTTATTAAGATAATTACACAGGGGAAAGCATAATGTACTGGGAACTCCTCAGAAGAATCTGATTTGTGGTGAGGGGAGAGAGATAAAAGCTCATTTAGGAACGACATGAACATGCTGCGTAGGTAGCTGTTTATCAGTAAATATCTCACTGAGATTAAGAAAAGCAGTAGCTTAATAAATTAAGTACTTCCTGGTATGGTTACTGTACTGGTAACTCCCCAAAAGAATCTGGATTGTGGTGAGGGAACAGAGAAAAATGCTCATATAGGACATGCACTTACGAAGGGGGTAGGCAGCTGTATATCAGGGAGTAAACCTTCTGAGAATAAAAACAGCTGGAGCTTGTTAAGGTAATTACACAGGGGAAAGGATAATGTACTGGGAACTCCTCAGAAGAATCTGATTTGTGGTGAGGGGAGAGAGATAAAAACTAATTTAGGAACGACATGAATATGCTGCGTAAGTAGCTGTTTATCAGTAAATATCTCCACTGAGATTAAGAAAAGCAGTAGCTTAATAAATTAAGTACTTCCTGTCCTGCTATGGATACTGTACTGGTAACTCCCCAAAATAATCTGGATTGTGGTGAGGGAACAGAGAGAAAAGCTCATTTATGACCTGCACTTACGTTGGGGGTAGGCAGCTGTATATCAGGGAGTAAACATTCTGAGAATAAAAAAAGCTGGAGCTTGTTAAGGTAATTACACAGGGGAAAGGATAATGTACTGGGAACTCCTCAGTAGAATCTGATTTGTGGTGAGGGAAGAGAGATAAAAGCTCATTTAGGAACGACATGAACATGCTGCGTAGGTAGCTGATTATCAGTAAATATCTCCACTGAGATTAAGAAAAGCAGTAGCTTAATAAATTAAGTAGTTCCTGGTATGGTTACTGTACTGGTAACTCCCCAAAAGAATCTGGATTGTGGTGAGGGAAGAGAGCAAAAAGCTCATTTAGGACCTGCACTTACGAAGGGGTTAGGCAGCTGTATATCAGGGAGTAAACCTTCTGAGAATAAAAACAGCTGGAGTTTGTGAGGTAATTACACAGCGGAAAGGATAATGTACTGGGAACTGCTCAGAAGAATCTGATTTGTGGTGAGGGGAGAGAGATAAAAGCTCATTTAGGAACGACATTAACATGCTGCTTATGAAGCTGATTATCAGTAAATATCTCCACTGAGATTAAGAAAAGCAGTAGCTTAATAAATAAAGTACTTCCTGGTATGGTTACTGTACTGGTAACTCCCCAAAAGAATCTGGATTGTGGTGAGGGAACAGAGAAAAAAGCTCATTTAGGACCTCCACTTACGAAGGGGGTAGGCAGCTCTATATCATGGAGTAAACCTTCTGAGAATAAAAACAGCTGGAGCTTGTGAAGGTAATTACACAGGGGAAAGGATAATGTACTGGGAACTCCTCAGAAGAATCTGATTTGTGGTGAGGGGAGAGAGATAAAAGCTCATTTAAGAACGACATGAACATACTGCGTAGGTAGCTGTTTATCAGTAAATATCTCCACTAAGATTAAGAAAAGCAGTAGCTTAATAAATTAAGTACTTCCTGGTATGGTTACTGTACTGGTAACTCCCCAAAAGAATCTGGATTGTGGTGAGGGAACAGAGAAAAAAGCTCATTTAGGACCTGCACTTACGAAGGGGTAGGCAGCTGTATATCAGGGAGTAAACCTTCTGAGAATAAAAACAGCTGGAGCTTGTTAAGGTAATAACACAGGGGAAACGATAATGTACTGGGAACTCCTCAGAAGAATCTGATTTGTGGTGAGCGGAGAGAGATAAAAGCTCATTAAGAACGATATGAACATGCTGCGGAGGTAGCTGTTTATCAGTAAATATCTCCACTGAGATTAAGAAAAGCAGTAGCTAAATAAATTAAGTACTTCCTGCAATGGATATTGTACTGGTAACTCCCCAAAAGAATCTGGATTGTGGTGAGGGAACAGAGAGAAAAGCTCATTTAGGACCTGGACTTACGAAGGGGGTAGGCAGCTGTATATCAGGGAGTAAACCTTCTGAGAATAAAAACAGCTGGAGCTTGTTAAGGTAATTACACAGGGGAAAGGATAATGTACTGGGAACTCCTCAGAAGAATCTGATTTGTGGTGAGTGGAGAGAGATAAAAGCTCATTTAGAAGGACATGAACTTGCTGCGTAGGTTGCTGTTTATCAGTAAATATCTCCACTGAGATTAAGAAAAGCAGTAGCTTAATAAATTAAGTACTTCCTGGTATGGTTACTGTACTGGTAACTCCCCAAAAGAATCTGGATTGTGGTGAGGGAACAGAGAAAAAAGCTCATTTAGGACCTGCACTTACGAAGGGGTTAGGCAGCTGTATATCAGGGAGTAAACCTTCTGAGAACAAAAAAAGCTGGAGCTTATTAAGGTAATTACACAGGGGAAAGGATAATGTACTGGGAACTCCTCAGAAGAATCTGATTTGTGGTGAGGGGAGAGAGATAAAAGCTCATTTAGGAACGACATGAACATGCTGCGTAGGTAGCTGTTTATCAGTAAATATCTCCACTAAGATTAAGAAAAGCAGTAGCTTAATAAATTAAGTACTTCCTGGTATGGTTACTGTACTGGTAACTCCCCAAAAGAATCTGGATTGTGGTGAGGGAACAGAGAAAAAAGCTCATTTAGGACATGCACTTGCGAAGGGAGTAGGCAGTTGTATATCAGGGGGTAAACCTTCTGAGAATAAAAACAGCAGGAGCTTGTTAAGGTAATTACACAGGGGAAAGGATAATGTACTGGGAACTCCTCAGAAGAATCTGATTTGTGGTGAGGGGAGAGAGATAAAAGCTCATTTAGGAACGACATGAACATGCTGCATAGGAAGCTGTTTATCAGTAAATATCTCCACTGAGATTAAGAAAAGCAGTAGCTTAATAAATTAAGTACTTCCTGGTATGGTTACTGTACTGGTAACTCCCCAAAAGAATCTGGATTGTGGTGAGGGAACAGAGAAAAAAGCTCATTTAGGACCTGCACTTACGAAGGGGGTAGGCAGCTGTATATCAGGGAGTAAACCTTCTGAGAATAAAAACAGGTGGAGATTGTTAAGGTAATTACACAGGGGAAAGGATAATGTACTGGGAAATCCTCAGAAGAATCTGATTTGGGGTGAGGGGAGAGAGATAAAAGCTCATTTAGGAACGACATGAACATGCTGCGTAGGTAGCTGTTTATCAGTAAATATCTCCACTGAGATTAAGAAAAGCAGTAACTTAATAAATTACGTACTTCCTGGTATGCTTACTGTACTGGTAACTCCCCAAAAGAATCTGGATTGTGGTGAGGGAACAGAGAAAATAGCTCATTTAGGACCTGCACTTACGAAGGGGGTAGGCAGCTGTATATCAGGGAGTAAACCTTCTGAGAATAAAAACAGCTGGAGCTTGTTAAGGTAATGACACAGGGGAAAGGATAATGTACTGGGAACTCCTCAGAAGAATCTGATTTGTGGTGAGGTTAGAGAGATAAAAGCTCATTATCAACGACATGAACATGCTGCGTAGGTAGCTGTTTATTAGTAAATATCTCCTCTGAGATTGAGAAAAGCAATAGCTTAATAAATTATGTACTTCCTGGTATGGTTACTGTACTGGTAACTCCCCAAAAGAATCTGGATTGTGGTGAGGGAACAGAGAAAAAAGGTCATTTAGGACCTGCACTTACATAGGGGGTAGGCAGCAGTATATCAGGGAGTAAACCTTCTGAGAATAAAAACAGCTGGAGCTTGTTAAGGTAATTACACAGGGGAAAGGATAATGTAGTGGGAACTCCTCAGAAGAATCTGATTTGTGGTGAGGGGAGAGCGATAAAAGCTCATTTAGGAACGACATGAACATGCTGCTTAGGTAGCTGTTTATCAGTAAATATCTCCACTGAGATTAAGAAAAGCAGTAGCTTAATAAATTAAGTACTTCCTGGTATGGTTACTGTACTGGTAACTCCCCAAAAGAATCTGGATTGTGGTGAGGGAACAGAGAAAAAAGCTCATTTAGGACCTGCACTTACGAAGGGGTTAGGCAGCTGTATATCAGGGAGTAAACCTTCTGAGAATAAAAACAGCTGGAGCTTGTTAAGGTAATTACACAGGGGAAAGGATAATGTACTGGGAACTCCTCAGAAGCATCTGATTTGTGGGGAGGGGAGAGAGATAAAAGCTCATTTAAGAACGATATGTACATGCTGCGCAGGTAGCTGTTTATCAGTAAATATCTCCACTGAGATTAAGAAAAGCAGCAGTTTAATAAATTAAGTACTTCCTGGTATGGTTACTGTACTGGTAACTCCCCAAAAGAATCTGGATTGTGGTGAGGGAACAGAGAAAAAAGCTCATTTAGGACCTGCACTTACGAAGGGGGTAGGAAGCTGTATATCAGGGAGTAAACCTTCTGAGAATAAAAACAGCTGGAGCTTGTTAAGGTAATTACACAGGGGAAAGGATAATGTACTGGGAACTCCTCAGAAGAATCTGATTTGTGGTGAGGGGAGAGAGATAAAAGCTCATTTAGGAACGACATTAACATGCTGTGTAGGTAGTGGTTTATCAGTAAATATCTCCACTGAGATTAAGAAAAGCAGTAGCTTAATAAATTAAGTATTTTCTGGTATGGTTATTGTACTGGTAACTCCCCAAAAGAATCTGGATTGTGTTGAGGGAACAAGAAATAATCTCATTTAGGACCTGCCCTTAAAAAGGGGTTAGGCAGCTGTATATCAGGGAGTAAACCTTCTGAGAATAAAAACAGCTGGAGCTTGTTAAGGTAATTACACAGGGGAAAGGATAATGTACTGGGAACTCCTCAGAAGAATCTGATTTGTGGTGAGTGGAGAGAGATAAAAGCTCATTTAGAAGGACATGAACTTGCTGCGTAGGTTGCTGTTTATCAGTAAATATCTCCACTGAGATTAAGAAAAGCAGTAGCTTAATAAATTAAGTAC
Organism: Perognathus longimembris pacificus; assembly: GCF_023159225.1. NCBI lineage: Eukaryota > Metazoa > Chordata > Mammalia > Rodentia > Heteromyidae > Perognathus > Perognathus longimembris. The sequence continues at coordinate 13,155 of NW_025957437.1, forward strand.
TTCCTGGTATGGTTACTGTACTGGTAACTCCCCAAAAGAATCTGGATTGTGGTGAGGGAACAGAGAAAAAAGCTCATTTAGGACCTCCACTTACGAAGGGGGTAGGCAGCTGTATATCAGGGAGTAAACCTTCTGAGAATAAAAACATCTGGAGCTTGTTAAGGTAATGACACAGGGGAAAGGATAATGTACTGGGAACTCCTCAGAAGAATCTGATTTTTGGTGAGGGGAGAGAGATAAAAGCTCATTTAGGAACGACATGAACATGCTGCATATGTAGCTGTTTTTCAGTAAATATCTCCACTGAGATTAAGAAAAGCAGTAGCTTAATAAATTAAGTACTTCCTGGTATGGTTACTGTACTGGTAACTCCCCAAAAGAATCTGGATTGTGGTGAGGGAACAGAGAAAAAAGCTCATTTAGGACCTCCACTTACGAAGGGGGTAGGCAGCTCTATATCATGGAGTAAACCTTCTGAGAATAAAAACAGCTGGAGCTTGTGAAGGTAATTACACAGGGGAAAGGATAATGTACTGGGAACTCCTCAGAAGAATCTGATTTGTGGTGAGGGGAGAGAGATAAAAGCTCATTTAAGAACGACATGAACATACTGCGTAGGTAGCTGTTTATCAGTAAATATCTCCACTAAGATTAAGAAAAGCAGTAGCTTAATAAATTAAGTACTTCCTGGTATGGTTACTGTACTGGTAACTCCCCAAAAGAATCTGGATTGTGGTGAGGGAACAGAGAAAAAAGCTCATTTAGGACCTGCACTTACGAAGGGGTAGGCAGCTGTATATCAGGGAGTAAACCTTCTGAGAATAAAAACAGCTGGAGCTTGTTAAGGTAATAACACAGGGGAAACGATAATGTACTGGGAACTCCTCAGAAGAATCTGATTTGTGGTGAGCGGAGAGAGATAAAAGCTCATTAAGAACGATATGAACATGCTGCGGAGGTAGCTGTTTATCAGTAAATATCTCCACTGAGATTAAGAAAAGCAGTAGCTTAATAAATTAAGTACTTCCTGCAATGGATATTGTACTGGTAACTCCCCAAAAGAATCTGGATTGTGGTGAGGGAACAGAGAGAAAAGCTCATTTAGGACCTGGACTTACGAAGGGGGTAGGCAGCTGTATATCAGGGAGTAAACCTTCTGAGGATAAAACCGGCTGGAGCTTGTTAAGGTAATTACACATGGGAAAGGATAATGTACTGGGAACTCCTCAGAAGAATCTGATTTCTGGTGAGGGGAGAGAGATAAAAGCTCATTTAGGAACGACATGAACATGCTGCGTAGGTAGCTGTTTATCAGTAAATATCTCCACTGAGATTAAGAAAAGAAGTAGCTTAATAAATTAAGTACTTCCTGGTATGGTTACTGTACTGGTAACTCCCCAAAAGAATCTGGATTGTGGTGAGGGAAGAGAGCAAAAAGCTCATTTAGGACCTGCACTTACGAAGGGGGTAGGCAGCTGTATATCAGGGAGTAAACCTTCTGAGAATAAAAACAGCTGGAGCTTGTTAAGGTAATTACACAGGGGAAAGGATAATGTACTGGGAACTCCTCAGAAGAATCTGATTTGTGGTGAGTGGAGAGAGATAAAAGCTCATTTAGAAGGACATGAACTTGCTGCGTAGGTTGCTGTTTATCAGTAAATATCTCCACTGAGATTAAGAAAAGCAGTAGCTTAATAAATTAAGTACTTCCTGGTATGGTTACTGTACTGGTAACTCCCCAAAAGAATCTGGATTGTGGTGAGGGAACAGAGAAAAAAGCTCATTTAGGACCTGCACTTACGAAGGGGGTAGGCAGCTGTATATCAGGGAGTAAACCTTCTGAGAATAAAAACAGCTGGAGCTTGTTAAGGTAATGACACAGGGGAAAGGATAATGTACTGGGAACTCCTCAGAAGAATCTGATTTTTGGTGAGGGGAGAGAGATAAAAGCTCATTTAGGAACGACATGAACATGCTGCATATGTAGCTGTTTTTCAGTAAATATCTCCACTGAGATTAAGAAAAGCAGTAGCTTAATAAATTAAGTACTTCCTGGTACGGTTACTTTACTCGTAACTCCCCAAAAGAATCTGGATTGTGGTGAGGGAACAGAGAAAAAAGCTCATTTAGGACCTTCACTTACGAAGGGGTTAGGCAGCTGTATATCAGGGAGTAAACCTTCTGAGAACAAAAAAAGCTGGAGCTTATTAAGGTAATTACACAGGGGAAAGGATAATGTACTGGGAACTCCTCAGAAGAATCTGATTTGTGGTGAGGGGAGAGAGATAAAAGCTCATTTAGGAACGACATGAACATGCTGCGTAGGTAGCTGTTTATCAGTAAATATCTCCACTGAGATTAAGAAAAGCAGTAGCTTAATAAATTAAGTACTTCCTGGTATGGTTACTGTACTGGTAACTCCCCAAAAGAATCTGGATTGTGGTGAGGGAACAGAGAAAAAAGCTCATTTAGGACATGCACTTGCGAAGGGAGTAGGCAGTTGTATATCAGGGGGTAAACCTTCTGAGAATAAAAACAGCAGGAGCTTGTTAAGGTAATTACACAGGGGAAAGGATAATGTACTGGGAACTCCTCAGAAGAATCTGATTTGTGGTGAGGGGAGAGAGATAAAAGCTCATTTAGGAACGACATGAACATGCTGCATAGGAAGCTGTTTATCAGTAAATATCTCCACTGAGATTAAGAAAAGCAGTAGCTTAATAAATTAAGTACTTCCTGGTATGGTTACTGTACTGGTAACTCCCCAAAAGAATCTGGATTGTGGTGAGGGAACAGAGAAAAAAGCTCATTTAGGACCTGCACTTACGAAGGGGGTAGGCAGCTGTATATCAGGGAGTAAACCTTCTGAGAATAAAAACAGGTGGAGATTGTTAAGGTAATTACACAGGGGAAAGGATAATGTACTGGGAAATCCTCAGAAGAATCTGATTTGGGGTGAGGGGAGAGAGATAAAAGCTCATTTAGGAACGACATGAACATGCTGCGTAGGTAGCTGTTTATCAGTAAATATCTCCACTGAGATTAAGAAAAGCAGTAACTTAATAAATTACGTACTTCCTGGTATGCTTACTGTACTGGTAACTCCCCAAAAGAATCTGGATTGTGGTGAGGGAACAGAGAAAATAGCTCATTTAGGACCTGCACTTACGAAGGGGGTAGGCAGCTGTATATCAGGGAGTAAACCTTCTGAGAATAAAAACAGCTGGAGCTTGTTAAGGTAATGACACAGGGGAAAGGATAATGTACTGGGAACTCCTCAGAAGAATCTGATTTGTGGTGAGGTTAGAGAGATAAAAGCTCATTATCAACGACATGAACATGCTGCGTAGGTAGCTGTTTATTAGTAAATATCTCCTCTGAGATTGAGAAAAGCAATAGCTTAATAAATTATGTACTTCCTGGTATGGTTACTGTACTGGTAACTCCCCAAAAGAATCTGGATTGTGGTGAGGGAACAGAGAAAAAAGGTCATTTAGGACCTGCACTTACATAGGGGGTAGGCAGCAGTATATCAGGGAGTAAACCTTCTGAGAATAAAAACAGCTGGAGCTTGTTAAGGTAATTACACAGGGGAAAGGATAATGTAGTGGGAACTCCTCAGAAGAATCTGATTTGTGGTGAGGGGAGAGCGATAAAAGCTCATTTAGGAACGACATGAACATGCTGCTTAGGTAGCTGTTTATCAGTAAATATCTCCACTGAGATTAAGAAAAGCAGTAGCTTAATAAATTAAGTACTTCCTGGTATGGTTACTGTACTGGTAACTCCCCAAAAGAATCTGGATTGTGGTGAGGGAACAGAGAAAAAAGCTCATTTAGGACCTGCACTTACGAAGGGGGTAGGCAGCTGTATATCAGGGAGTAAACCTTCTGAGAATAAAAACAGCTGGAGCTTGTTAAGGTAATTACACAGGGGAAAGGATAATGTACTGGGAACTCCTCAGAAGCATCTGATTTGTGGGGAGGGGAGAGAGATAAAAGCTCATTTAAGAACGATATGTACATGCTGCGCAGGTAGCTGTTTATCAGTAAATATCTCCACTGAGATTAAGAAAAGCAGCAGTTTAATAAATTAAGTACTTCCTGGTATGGTTACTGTACTGGTAACTCCCCAAAAGAATCTGGATTGTGGTGAGGGAACAGAGAAAAAAGCTCATTTAGGACCTGCACTTACGAAGGGGGTAGGAAGCTGTATATCAGGGAGTAAACCTTCTGAGAATAAAAACAGCTGGAGCTTGTTAAGGTAATTACACAGGGGAAAGGATAATGTACTGGGAACTCCTCAGAAGAATCTGATTTGTGGTGAGGGGAGAGAGATAAAAGCTCATTTAGGAACGACATTAACATGCTGTGTAGGTAGTGGTTTATCAGTAAATATCTCCACTGAGATTAAGAAAAGCAGTAGCTTAATAAATTAAGTATTTTCTGGTATGGTTATTGTACTGGTAACTCCCCAAAAGAATCTGGATTGTGTTGAGGGAACAAGAAATAATCTCATTTAGGACCTGACCTTAAAAAGGGGTTAGGCAGCTGTATATCAGGGAGTAAACCTTCTGAGAATAAAAACAGCTGGAGCTTGTTAAGGTAATTACACAGGGGAAAGGATAATGTACTGGGAACTCCTCAGAAGAATCTGATTTGTGGTGAGTGGAGAGAGATAAAAGCTCATTTAGAAGGACATGAACTTGCTGCGTAGGTTGCTGTTTATCAGTAAATATCTCCACTGAGATTAAGAAAAGCAGTAGCTTAATAAATTAAGTACTTCCTGGTATGGTTACTGTACTGGTAACTCCCCAAAAGAATCTGGATTGTGGTGAGGGAACAGAGAAAAAAGCTCATTTAGGACCTCCACTTACGAAGGGGGTAGGCAGCTGTATATCAGGGAGTAAACCTTCTGAGAATAAAAACATCTGGAGCTTGTTAAGGTAATGACACAGGGGAAAGGATAATGTACTGGGAACTCCTCAGAAGAATCTGATTTTTGGTGAGGGGAGAGAGATAAAAGCTCATTTAGGAACGACATGAACATGCTGCATATGTAGCTGTTTTTCAGTAAATATCTCCACTGAGATTAAGAAAAGCAGTAGCTTAATAAATTAAGTACTTCCTGGTATGGTTACTGTACTGGTAACTCCCCAAAAGAATCTGGATTGTGGTGAGGGAACAGAGAAAAAAGCTCATTTAGGACCTCCACTTACGAAGGGGGTAGGCAGCTCTATATCATGGAGTAAACCTTCTGAGAATAAAAACAGCTGGAGCTTGTGAAGGTAATTACACAGGGGAAAGGATAATGTACTGGGAACTCCTCAGAAGAATCTGATTTGTGGTGAGGGGAGAGAGATAAAAGCTCATTTAAGAACGACATGAACATACTGCGTAGGTAGCTGTTTATCAGTAAATATCTCCACTAAGATTAAGAAAAGCAGTAGCTTAATAAATTAAGTACTTCCTGGTATGGTTACTGTACTGGTAACTCCCCAAAAGAATCTGGATTGTGGTGAGGGAACAGAGAAAAAAGCTCATTTAGGACCTGCACTTACGAAGGGGTAGGCAGCTGTATATCAGGGAGTAAACCTTCTGAGAATAAAAACAGCTGGAGCTTGTTAAGGTAATAACACAGGGGAAACGATAATGTACTGGGAACTCCTCAGAAGAATCTGATTTGTGGTGAGCGGAGAGAGATAAAAGCTCATTAAGAACGATATGAACATGCTGCGGAGGTAGCTGTTTATCAGTAAATATCTCCACTGAGATTAAGAAAAGCAGTAGCTTAATAAATTAAGTACTTCCTGCAATGGATATTGTACTGGTAACTCCCCAAAAGAATCTGGATTGTGGTGAGGGAACAGAGAGAAAAGCTCATTTAGGACCTGGACTTACGAAGGGGGTAGGCAGCTGTATATCAGGGAGTAAACCTTCTGAGGATAAAACCGGCTGGAGCTTGTTAAGGTAATTACACATGGGAAAGGATAATGTACTGGGAACTCCTCAGAAGAATCTGATTTCTGGTGAGGGGAGAGAGATAAAAGCTCATTTAGGAACGACATGAACATGATGCGTAGGTAGCTGTTTATCAGTAAATATCTCCACTGAGATTAAGAAAAGCAGTAGCTTAATAAATTAAGTACTTCCTGGTATGGTTACTGTACTGGTAACTCCCCAAAAGAATCTGGATTGTGGTGAGGGAAGAGAGCAAAAAGCTCATTTAGGACCTGCACTTACGAAGGGGGTAGGCAGCTGTATATCAGGGAGTAAACCTTCTGAGAATAAAAACAGCTGGAGCTTGTTAAGGTAATTACACAGGGGAAAGGATAATGTACTGGGAACTCCTCAGAAGAATCTGATTTGTGGTGAGTGGAGAGAGATAAAAGCTCATTTAGAAGGACATGAACTTGCTGCGTAGGTTGCTGTTTATCAGTAAATATCTCCACTGAGATTAAGAAAAGCAGTAGCTTAATAAATTAAGTACTTCCTGGTATGGTTACTGTACTGGTAACTCCCCAAAAGAATCTGGATTGTGGTGAGGGAACAGAGAAAAAAGCTCATTTAGGACCTGCACTTACGAAGGGGGTAGGCAGCTGTATATCAGGGAGTAAACCTTCTGAGAATAAAAACAGCTGGAGCTTGTTAAGGTAATGACACAGGGGAAAGGATAATGTACTGGGAACTCCTCAGAAGAATCTGATTTTTGGTGAGGGGAGAGAGATAAAAGCTCATTTAGGAACGACATGAACATGCTGCATATGTAGCTGTTTTTCAGTAAATATCTCCACTGAGATTAAGAAAAGCAGTAGCTTAATAAATTAAGTACTTCCTGGTACGGTTACTTTACTCGTAACTCCCCAAAAGAATCTGGATTGTGGTGAGGGAACAGAGAAAAAAGCTCATTTAGGACCTTCACTTACGAAGGGGTTAGGCAGCTGTATATCAGGGAGTAAACCTTCTGAGAACAAAAAAAGCTGGAGCTTATTAAGGTAATTACACAGGGGAAAGGATAATGTACTGGGAACTCCTCAGAAGAATCTGATTTGTGGTGAGGGGAGAGAGATAAAAGCTCATTTAGGAACGACATGAACATGCTGCGTAGGTAGCTGTTTATCAGTAAATATCTCCACTGAGATTAAGAAAAGCAGTAGCTTAATAAATTAAGTACTTCCTGGTATGGTTACTGTACTGGTAACTCCCCAAAAGAATCTGGATTGTGGTGAGGGAACAGAGAAAAAAGCTCATTTAGGACATGCACTTGCGAAGGGAGTAGGCAGTTGTATATCAGGGGGTAAACCTTCTGAGAATAAAAACAGCAGGAGCTTGTTAAGGTAATTACACAGGGGAAAGGATAATGTACTGGGAACTCCTCAGAAGAATCTGATTTGTGGTGAGGGGAGAGAGATAAAAGCTCATTTAGGAACGACATGAACATGCTGCATAGGAAGCTGTTTATCAGTAAATATCTCCACTGAGATTAAGAAAAGCAGTAACTTAATAAATTACGTACTTCCTGGTATGCTTACTGTACTGGTAACTCCCCAAAAGAATCTGGATTGTGGTGAGGGAACAGAGAAAATAGCTCATTTAGGACCTGCACTTACGAAGGGGGTAGGCAGCTGTATATCAGGGAGTAAACCTTCTGAGAATAAAAACAGCTGGAGCTTGTTAAGGTAATGACACAGGGGAAAGGATAATGTACTGGGAACTCCTCAGAAGAATCTGATTTGTGGTGAGGTTAGAGAGATAAAAGCTCATTATCAACGACATGAACATGCTGCGTAGGTAGCTGTTTATTAGTAAATATCTCCTCTGAGATTGAGAAAAGCAATAGCTTAATAAATTATGTACTTCCTGGTATGGTTACTGTACTGGTAACTCCCCAAAAGAATCTGGATTGTGGTGAGGGAACAGAGAAAAAAGGTCATTTAGGACCTGCACTTACATAGGGGGTAGGCAGCAGTATATCAGGGAGTAAAACTTCTGAGAATAAAAACAGCTGGAGCTTGTTAAGGTAATTACACAGGGGAAAGGATAATGTAGTGGGAACTCCTCAGAAGAATCTGATTTGTGGTGAGGGGAGAGCGATAAAAGCTCATTTAGGAACGACATGAACATGCTGCTTAGGTAGCTGTTTATCAGTAAATATCTCCACTGAGATTAAGAAAAGCAGTAGCTTAATAAATTAAGTACTTCCTGGTATGGTTACTGTACTGGTAACTCCCCAAAAGAATCTGGATTGTGGTGAGGGAACAGAGAAAAAAGCTCATTTAGGACCTGCACTTACGAAGGGGGTAGGCAGCTGTATATCAGGGAGTAAACCTTCTGAGAATAAAAACAGCTGGAGCTTGTTAAGGTAATTACACAGGGGAAAGGATAATGTACTGGGAACTCCTCAGAAGCATCTGATTTGTGGGGAGGGGAGAGAGATAAAAGCTCATTTAAGAACGATATGTACATGCTGCGCAGGTAGCTGTTTATCAGTAAATATCTCCACTGAGATTAAGAAAAGCAGCAGTTTAATAAATTAAGTACCTCCTGGTATGGTTACTGTACTGGTAACTCCCCAAAAGAATCTGGATTGTGGTGAGGGAACAGAGAAAAAAGCTCATTTAGGACCTGCACTTACGAAGGGGGTAGGAAGCTGTATATCAGGGAGTAAACCTTCTGAGAATAAAAACAGCTGGAGCTTGTTAAGGTAATTACACAGGGGAAAGGATAATGTACTGGGAACTCCTCAGAAGAATCTGATTTGTGGTGAGGGGAGAGAGATAAAAGCTCATTTAGGAACGACATTAACATGCTGTGTAGGTAGTGGTTTATCAGTAAATATCTCCACTGAGATTAAGAAAAGCAGTAGCTTAATAAATTAAGTATTTTCTGGTATGGTTATTGTACTGGTAACTCCCCAAAAGAATCTGGATTGTGTTGAGGGAACAAGAAATAATCTCATTTAGGACCTGCCCTTAAAAAGGGGTTAGGCAGCTGTATATCAGGGAGTAAACCTTCTGAGAATAAAAACAGCTGGAGCTTGTTAAGGTAATTACACAGGGGAAAGGATAATGTACTGGGAACTCCTCAGAAGAATCTGATTTGTGGTGAGTGGAGAGAGATAAAAGCTCATTTAGAAGGACATGAACTTGCTGCGTAGGTTGCTGTTTATCAGTAAATATCTCCACTGAGATTAAGAAAAGCAGTAGCTTAATAAATTAAGTACTTCCTGGTATGGTTACTGTACTGGTAACTCCCCAAAAGAATCTGGATTGTGGTGAGGGAACAGAGAAAAAAGCTCATTTAGGACCTCCACTTACGAAGGGGGTAGGCAGCTGTATATCAGGGAGTAAACCTTCTGAGAATAAAAACATCTGGAGCTTGTTAAGGTAATGACACAGGGGAAAGGATAATGTACTGGGAACTCCTCAGAAGAATCTGATTTTTGGTGAGGGGAGAGAGATAAAAGCTCATTTAGGAACGACATGAACATGCTGCATATGTAGCTGTTTTTCAGTAAATATCTCCACTGAGATTAAGAAAAGCAGTAGCTTAATAAATTAAGTACTTCCTGGTATGGTTACTGTACTGGTAACTCCCAAAAGAATCTGGATTGTGGTGAGGGAACAGAGAAAAAAGCTCATTTAGGACATGCACTTGCGAAGGGAGTAGGCAGTTGTATATCAGGGGGTAAACCTTCTGAGAATAAAAACAGCAGGAGCGTGTTAAGGTAATTACACAGGGGAAAGGATAATGTACTGGGAACTCCTCAGAAGAATCTGATTTGTGGTGAGGGGAGAGAGATAAAAGCTCATTTAGGAACGACATGAACATGCTGCGTAGGTAGCTGTTTATCAGTAAATATCTCCACTGAGATTAAGAAAAGCAGTAACTTAATAAATTACGTACTTCCTGGTATGCTTACTGTACTGGTAACTCCCCAAAAGAATCTGGATTGTGGTGAGGGAACAGAGAAAAAAGCTCATTTAGGACCTGCACTTACGAAGGGGGTAGGCAGCTGTATATCAGGGAGTAAACCTTCTGAGAATAAAAACAGCTGGAGCTTGTTAAGGTAATTAGACATTGGAAAGGATAATGTACTGGGAACTCCTCAGAAGAATCTGATTTGTGGTGAGGGGAGAGAGATAAAAGCTCATTTAGGCACGACATGAACATGCTGCGTATGGAGGTGTTTATCACTAAATATCTCCACTGAGATTAAGAAAAGCAGTAGGTTAATAAACTAAGTACTTCCTGGTATGGTTACTGTACTGGTAACTCCCCAAAAGAATCTGGATTGTGGTGAGGGAACAGAGAAAAAAGCTCATTTAGGACCTGCACTTACGAAGGGGGTAGGAAGCTGTATATCAGGGAGTAAACCTTCTGAGAATAAAAACAGCTGGAGCTTGTTAAGGTAATTACACAGGGGAAAGGATAATGTACTGGGAACTCCTCAGAACAATCTGATTTGTGGTGAGGGGAGAGAGATAAAAGCTCATTTAGGAACGACATGAACATGCTGCGTAGGTTGTGGTTTATCAGTAAATATCTCCACTGAGATTAAGAAAAGCAGTAGCTTAATAAATTAAGTATTTCCTGGTATGGTTATTGTACTGGTAACTCCCCAAAAGAATCTGGATTGTGTTGAGGGAACAAGAAATAATCTCATTTAGGACCTGCACTTACGAAGTAGTTAGGCAGCTGTATATCAGGGAGTAAACTTTCTGAGAATAAAAACAGCTGGAGCTTGTTAAGGTAATTACACAGGGGAAAGGATAATGTACTGGGAACTCCTCAGAAGAATCTGATTTGTGGTGAGGAGAGAGAGATAAAAGCTCATTTAGGAACGACATGAACATGCTGCGTAGGTAGCTGTTTATCAGTAAATATCTCCACTGAGATTAAGAAAAGCAGTAGCTTAATAAATTAAGTGCTTCCTGGTATGGTTACTGTACTGGTAACTCCCCAAAAGAATCTGGATTGTGGTGAGGGAACAGAGAGAAAAGCTCATTTAGGACCTGGACTTACGAAGGGGGTAGGCAGCTGTATATCAGGGAGTAAACCTTCTGAGGATAAAACCGGCTGGAGCTTGTTAAGGTAAATACACATGGGAAAGGATAATGTACTGGGAACTCCTCAGAAGCATCTGATTTGTGGGGAGGGGAGAGAGATAAAAGCTCATTTAAGAACGATATGTACATGCTGCGCAGGTAGCTGTTTATCAGTAAATATCTCCACTGAGATTAAGAAAAGCAGCAGTTTAATAAATTAAGTACTTCCTGGTATGGTTACTGTACTGGTAACTCCCCAAAAGAATCTGGATTGTGGTGAGGGAACAGAGAAAAAAGCTCATTTAGGACCTGCACTTACGAAGGGGGTAGGAAGCTGTATATCAGGGAGTAAACCTTCTGAGAAAAAAAACAGCTGGAGCTTGTTAAGGTAATTACACAGGGGAAAGGATAATGTACTGGGAACTCCTCAGAAGAATCTGATTTGTGGTGAGGGGAGAGAGATAAAAGCTCATTTAGGAACGACATTAACATGCTGTGTAGGTAGTGGTTTATCAGTAAATATCTCCACTGAGATTAAGAAAAGCAGTAGCTTAATAAATTAAGTATTTTCTGGTATGGTTATTGTACTGGTAACTCCCCAAAAGAATCTGGATTGTGTTGAGGGAACAAGAAATAATCTCATTTAGGACCTGCCCTTAAAAAGGGGTTAGGCAGCTGTATATCAGGGAGTAAACCTTCTGAGAATAAAAACAGCTGGAGCTTGTTAAGGTAATTACACAGGGTAAAGGATAATATACTGGGAACTCCTCAGAAGAATCTGATTTGTGGTGAGGGGAGAGAGATAAAAGCTCATTTAGGAACGACATGAACATGCTGCTTACGTAGCTGTTTATCAGTAAATATCTCCACTGAGATTAAGAAAAACAGTAGCTTAATAAATTAAGTACTTCCTGGTATGGTTACTGTACTGGTAACTCCCCAAAAGAATCTGGATTGTGGTGAGGGAACAGAGAAAAATGCTCATTTAAGACCTGCACTTACGAAGGGGGAAGGCAGCTGTATATCAGGGAGTAAACCTTCTGAGAATAAAAACAGCTGGAGCTTGTTAAGGTAATTACACAGGGGAATGGATAATGTACTGGGAACTCCCCAAAAGAATCTGGATTTTGGTGAGGGGAGAGAGATAAAAGCTCATTTATGAACGACATGAACATGCAGCGTAGGTAGCTGTTTATCAGTAAATATCTCCACTGAGATTAAGAAAAGCAGTAGCTTAATAAATTAAGTCCTTCCTGGTATGCTTACTGTACTGGTAACTCCCCAAAAGAATCTGGATTGTTGTGAGGGAACAGAGAAAAAAGCTCATTTAGGACCTGCACTTATGAAGGGGGTAGGCAGCTGTATATCAGGGAGTAAACCTTCTGAGAATAAAAACAGCTGGAGCTTGTTAAGGTAATTACACAGGGGAAAGGATAATGTACTGGGAACTCCTCAGAAGAATCTGATTTGTGGTGAGGGGAGTGAGATAAAAGCTCATTTTAGAACGACATGAACATGCTGCGTAGGTAGCTGTTTATCAGTAAATATCTCTGTTGAACCTGGGTAACTGCAGTGGAAATCAGGACACGGGGGATGCAAGGCGAGTGAACCAATGCATACTTTATTCCAAGAGGGCCAGGGTTTATATAGGGTTAGAAACCAATTTTACAATTACAGTGTAAAAGATCAATACAGCATGACATTTTTCTCAAATACAAAAGTGGAGGAAATTTCGTACTGTGAGGGCAGGAACTTGATACAAATACCTTTCTAATTACAGGAGGTAGTGACTACAAAGATTATTGATATCAAAACAAGGAACTGTATACAACCGAGGTAGAACTGTAATTATCTCCTAGCTACTATCTCCTTAAGGCTAGATAACATCAATCTTGACTTCTCCAAATACTTGTGACATAACAGTGAGGAGACTTTCCTGTTTACAGTGAGAATCTAGTGAGGAGACTTTCTTGTTTACAGAGAGAATCTAACACTAAAGGCAGCTGGTCTAGCAAGTCTCCTCAGGGAGACTTGGTAAGTAGGGGGAAAAAGGAGATTCTCACAACAACTGGTGGCTTCCTTTGGCCCACAAACACCAGAAACTCCTTACTGGGAATGTGTTCCCAAGAGCCTATTAGTGTGCTAATGAGACATCAGAGTAACTGTGCCGGGGCTAAATTTTTCCACTGGTTGGAGACTTTAATTCTCCAACAATTCCCCCTTTTTTATTAATTTTCCACAGCCGCTTCTCTGGAAAGTTTAAGGGCAGTGAGTAAAACATCAGAGGAATTATTCCTAGTGTAACGCTTCATTATAGCTATGATAGAACAATATCCTAAGAAAAAGACACATATCATAAGTATTAAGGCAATAGAAGTACTTCCAACACTATGGGTAATACTTTGCCACCACCCCCTAGGGTCTAGTCCTTCTAAGGCCTGACCTAGTCCTTGGGCTATGTCATCAATAGAGGAGGCATCTGGCAATTCCTTTTGAAAAGCTTCAAAAACCTCCCTGTACAAGCTTTGTTCACTTAACGTACCATTTAGTAGGGCTCCATCTATAAGCATTTGTATATCATTCCATTCACATTCAGAGGCATTATATTTATAAGGTGTTACACAGACATGACTAGAATTCCAATCACAAGTCAAAAACAACCGTTGCTGTAAAGCCAAATATTTATGTACAAGCCAAAACACTCCTCCTTTAACAGCTTCTATCTCATCTTGAAGGTGGGCATTTACTTCCAGCTGATGTTGCCACAGATTGTGGGAGTCCTGGTGCCACTGCACCACAAAGTCATGAGTTTGTACAGATTGTCGCAATGCGGCTCTGGATACTGCTGCAGTTGTAGCAATGGCAATCAGTCCAACAAGTCCTGCGATAATCAGTCCAATGGCAAGACGACTCCTCTTCAGAAGCCGCTTGAAAAACTGCATTACCAATCCTTGTACAGGTCCTCCAGCCCAGGGACGATGCATGCGAACAGGAACCCAAAGGGAGTTGCGCTGGGTTAAAATCATGATCCTATCTTGACTAAAATTAAAGGTGACATTGTTATTCAAGCAAGTATACAATTTACAACTTATGCAGGTAATGGCATTCTTAGTTATGTTTATGGGGCCGACCATCAGTACTTGTGGAAAATGAACACAAGCAGAGATATTATAGGTCTTTACAACTGTGAAGTTGTAGGAGGCCGAGGATCCTTTAGTTCCTGAGTAAGTTCCATTGGCCAGCAATACAGGAGCCAGAGAAGCTGCTAATTTCCAGAGATGACGTTGTGGAGGAAATAGCCTGTCTCCATGGGTGAGCGCAGGCCAGGGGTCACTAAAGCCTGCTCCAAACCACCCTAAAAGCTGTTTAGCAGACATGGCATTGGACATATTCATAGTTAAAGTAGGGTCACAAGATGAGTTATATTCAGTGCAGTTTTTCAACCACACACCGAAAGGTCCCCAATCATACCAAGTATGCTGGGATGTATTCCAAATAGTTGGAAAAATTCCTCGACAACTTTCCCAATGTCTTTCAGTAAAGTTCAGGTTCAGATAAGTAAAATTGTCACATTTAAGCAGGCCAGCAGGGCTAGGATAATTATCTAATTTATAGGTATGAGATCCCACAGACCAGGAAGACAGTCTAATCAGCCGAGTTCTACTGGAGTTATATGAACCTCCATGCTGAATCCAATATTGATATCTAAAAGGGTAACATGGGGAACGGCCTTGACAGATAGCTTTTGAGAACTGAGAATAAGAGAAGTTAAATGATCTTTCCTCTTCCATAGGAAAGACTGGAATGCCAGACCCATAGGGGGAGAGAGTAAATTAGTAATAGATGTAAAAGAGACAGGGGCTTTTGTCCATAAGTATGGACATAAAGGAGGGTTAGAAATATAGGCCCAATACATTACCTCTGATGTAGCCCCTACAGGTTACCAGTGCACAGCTGTCCATTAGAATGGCCTTATCACTTGGATGAGAATGTTTCACCCCGGTCTTGATGCACAGAGGGGTGTTTGTTGCTGGATCCACTGGAGCAGGTGCTAGAAAGATGGGCTGTCTTCTGTAGAAACATAAGCATACCCTCGCCCCTGGGTTAACTCCCTGGGACCCAATCTAGCCCAACCCCCAATCTATTCCAAACTGGCTGTGGTTTGTTTTGCATAGGCGGAGCTAGGAAGTGTCGCTCAGCTCTTGCTAAAACATCTCCTTGAGACAAATTTAAAAAGTTAAGGACAAATAATGCTTCTGCAATAACAGCTCGGCTGTTTTATAAATACTTTTCATAGAAGTTGCATATCCCTCAGTACTACCCATACTCCCCCTCTTTAGTTTTGTAATTTGTGTTTTTAATGTATAATGAGCTCTTTTTACTATACCTTGACCTTGAGGATTGTATTCAATTCCTGTAACATGAAAAATGTTATGAAATTCTAAAAATTTTCGTACTTGTTTACTGGAATAAGCTGGTGCATTGTCAGTTTTTATTTGAGAAGGAATCCCCATAACTGCGAATGTTTCTAGTAAATGTTGAATGACATGAGTCCCTTTTTCCCCTGGTAGAGGAGTTGCCCAAATAAAAGAAGAATGTGTATCAATGGATACATGCACATATTGTAAGCGGCCAAATTTAGGGATGTGTGTTACATCCATTTGCCAAATTTTATTAGGAGCAGTTCCTGACGTGTCAATTAACTTTTGAGGGCTACATAAATCCGAATCTCCTTGAAGAATGGAAAATAGATTAGGAATTCTGGGAATTCCTAAGGAAGGGTGAAGCCAATTGATGTCCCTAGTAACTTTTGAAAATTAAGAGTTTTTTAAACTCTTCAGTACGAATTTTTATTAATTGGGGGGTAATTACTTGTCTTCTAACTAATTATCCCAGACATAAATGGTTCTTCTGTTTAAATGAATTTTATCAGGGGCAGTTATTAAATTATACTGTTGAAAGTCTAAAGGCAAAATTTGTAACAATTTTGATACAATATTTTTATCAGGTGCAGCAAATAATAAATCATTTTATTGAAAACCTGTAAAACAAACTGGAGTAGTAATTAAGCAATCATCTTGATAGCCATCGTTTTCCTATATCCAACTTAAAACAAACATTTTAAATTTTATATCTCAGAATACATTTTTGATCTCAAGTCTCTTACCAAGCCTGGTTGTATTAAAAGAAATCTGGAGCCTAGGTATCACCCATTGTTTTATGTTGTTTGTTTTTTACTTCCAAATTTATTATCTAGAAAGGCATTCTAAAACCTTTGAAAGTAGAGGCTTTCACACCTTTACCTCAGCCTGTATTTGCATAGAAAAACTGAAGCCCAGGGGGCACATTGCCTCCTGGTTGTCTGCTTTAAAAGAGCCATTTTCCTATATACAGAGAGTTAATGAAAGTTGTGTACTTCTATCCCCCATTAGTTTATATACTTTAAAATATTTACCTGATTATATGTGACTTAAGATAGTTAATCTTACTGTTACAGTACAGTTTACACTTAAAAAATTTAGTACCTGATTCATTAAAGTGATACCCAAAACAATTGTAACAAGAGTACACTTAGCAGTGTGCCCCAGAATTATAACCATGAGATTTCAGAGTTAGCATATTTGCCTTTTTAATACATCCAAATTGCAAACCTGTACAGAAATCGAGTTATATCAGGTAAATAAACTTTTAACTCTCCTTTAAGATATTCCAATTTTAATCCATCCTAAGGGGCAGTTTTAGAAGTATCAGTCAAATCATACATTTTACCCTGAGGTTTCCAATGTTTATACCTGAAAACAAAAGAAATAAAAGAAAGGCCTCCATTGGCCTGTCCTATAGAATGGGCCTATCTCCATCCTACTCCTTAGAGCTTGATGAACTGCCTTGGGGCCAGCTTGCCCTCTCCCACTATGAATGGACGTCACCCTACGGCTGTCCCATCACGTGGATGGCTAAACTGCACTTTTGTCAGTTTACCCCTCACTACTGAGGATAGGTTCAAGGGCCCATGCTAAGGTCTTATTTATTTATTTATTTATTTATTTATAACCATGAATTAAAGAATTTTTTAACTATAGTTCCTTTTTAAAATAAAGTAATAATCCTTTAAAGCTTTTGGTAAAGCCCAAACTCGATGATCTTGTGAAGTTTAAAGTTAAACTAACATATTTTTACATCATACATTTTTAATCTTGAACACATTCACACCCACATACATTTGTGCGCGTGCACACATAAATACATACATTCACATATGTAGGTATTAATGTAAACAGAACTTAAAAGCAGTCCAAATAACTATCAGCTGTACATTTTTTAGTGGCAAGAGGTATATTTTCCAATCTTACTCTTGTAATGACCAAAACTTAAAACAAAACCTTTAATGAATGATTTTAGCATTGTTTAGTCTTATTCGCTAGGGCCTATTAGTTTTAGCAAAGTATCTTAGCATACTAAACACTTTTTAGCTGAAGATAACTGGGTTGGGGTCCCCTGGAGTATTACTGAGTCCACCTAGCACTTGACTCTTAGTGTTTACTCTCAGGCTAAGATTAGCCGGCTGTTTGAACTCGGTTCTTAGCAGCCTGCACTTTTTCTGCCTTCTTGCAGTAGGAGACACAGTACCTAGTAAATGTTTTGCCCATAGACATGTAAATGGACAACAGAAATAAGGGAAACAAAAGTTTATGTTTAAAACTGGTACCAATCTCAAAGACAAAACTAGTCAAGACAAAACAGAACATAGAAACAGAGGCTTTTAAACGCCTTGGATGGCATGTCCAGCGTCCACAAGCTGCCAGCCAGAGTGATGGAAAGTCCATAGGGCCCTGAAAATTTTCAGGGGGATCCTCCCCAGTGGAGATTTCCATCCCCTGGCAATCAACCTGCCGAGGCCACCCACCAGAGGACTTTTTTCCCAACTTAGCACTCCACACGAAACACAACTAATCAAACAAGGACAAAGACACATGAAACATGTAGCGCAGGTGCAAATTAAAAGTGTAATTGCAGTAAAAATTCTCTTGAGAAGTAAAAGAAAAATCACTAGTCCTTCCCCAATTCCAGGCTGATGGACTAAAACAGGGAGTGTCAACTCCCCTGCTAGTGCCTGGTTGTAAAGAAAAGATGATGGGGAAGCCTCCTTCACTGGAAGGGAGCCATGAGACGGCCCTATATTACAGCTGTCCTAAATTGAGTGAATCTGGTCAATATCTTGATAATGACGGGGCTGTGCCACACCTCTGGTTGGAGGGGGTTCAATGACAGGAAAAGTTTGATAGCAAGAGAGAGAAGCAGAACCATAGGACTTAGATTAATTAAAGTAAAAGTGGGCTCCGCGGCCGCAATTATTTGTTCTTTACTTTCACCTTCCTGACTGCCCCTGGCAGATCGAAAGAGCATCTGTAGCACTTTGACTGCACTGCTGAACTGCCTAAATTAGCATCATTCTCTGAAGGAGCATAGGTAGAGGCTGAAGGCTTATTTGATGTTAATTTTTCTTTAACAAAACTGACAGGAGATAGTTCAGGTGTTGCCATGTCTTTTAGCTCCTGCCCAATTTGAGTTTTTACCTCCCCGGACAAATTATAAGCCTTCATAGCTTTTTCCATGTCAGCCTCTGGCTCAGCAGCTGATGTTATGATAGCGTCAGGAGACATCATGCTCACGGCTGCATGTATTAATGCCCAAACAGACCAAAATGTAACTGGAACCTTGTCTCCACACCGATATTCATTTTCCATATTATTCTCTACTTGTTCCCAGACTTCTAAATCTAAAGTATCTCCCTCTGGGAACCATAGATTATACTCCACTACCTGTACACAATCATCTCTTTGTGAACATGAGACCATAGCTCCGTCCCGTTTCAATACATGGTGGATAAAATTAGAAAATGGAATTGGTTTAGCTTGTCCCATAACCCCGTAATATTAAAAATAGGAGCTCACCACACAGATCCCTTGTCTCCTGTGAACTACACACAGATCCCTTGTCTCCTGTGAATTAAAAATATCTCTCACCTCACTCGAGAGCTCAGCAGTTCCGCAATCTCCTGTGGATCAATTGTCAGGTCCCTGGGTCCGGACGCCAGATGATGAACCTGGGTAACTGCAGTCGAAATCAGGACACGGGGGATGCAAGGCAAGTGAACCAATGCATACTTTATTCCAAGAGGGCCAGGGTTTATATAGGGTTAGAAACCAATTTTACAATTACAGGGTAAAAGATCAATACAGCATGACATTTTTCTCAAATACAAAAGTGGAGGAAATTTCCTACTGTGAGGGCAGGAACTTGATACAAATGCCTTTCTAATTACAGGAGGTAGTGACTACAAAGATTATTGATATCAAAACAAGGAACTGTATACAACCGAGGTAGAACTATAATTATCTCCTAGCTACAATCTCCTTAAGGCTAGATAACATCAATCTTGACTTCTCCAAATACTTGTGAAATAACAGTGAGGAGACTTTCCTGTTTACAGTGAGAATCTAGTGAGGAGACTTTCCTGTTTACAGAGAGAATCTAACACTAAATGCAGTGGTCTAGCAAGTCTCCTCAGGGAGACTTGCTAAGTAGGGGGAAAAAGGAGATTCTCACAACAACTGGTGGCTTCCTTTGGCCCACAAACACCAGAAACTCCTTACTGGGAATGTGTTCCCGAGAGCCTATTAGTGTGCTAATGAGGCATCAGAGTAACCATGCCGGGACTAAATTTTTCCACTGGTTGGAGACTTTAATTCTCCAACACATCTCCACTGAGATTAAGAAAAGCAGTAGCTTAATAAATTAAGTACTTCCTGGTATGGTTACTGTACTGGTAACTCCCCAAAAGAATCTGGATTGTGGTGAGGGAACAGAGAAAAAAGCTCATTTAGGACCTGCACTTACGAAGGGGGTAGGCAGGTGTATGTCAGGGAGTAAACCTTCTGAGAATAAAAACAGCTGGAGCTTGTTAAGGTAATTGCACAGGGGAAAGGATAATTTCCTGGGAACTCCTCAGAAGAATCTGATTTGTGGTGAGGGGAGAGAGATAAAAGCTCATTTAGGAACGACATGAACATGCTGCATAAGTAGCTGTTTATGAGTAAATATCTACACTGAGTTTAAGAAAAGCAGTAGCTTAATAAATTAAGTACTTCCTGCTATGGATACTCTACTGGTAACTCCCCAAAAGAATCTGGATTGTGGTGAGGGAACAGAGAGAAAAGCTCATTTAAGACCTGCACTTATGAAGGGGGTAGGCAGCTGTATATCAGGGAGTAAACCTTCTGAGAATAAAAACAGCTGGAGCTTGTTAAGGTAATTACACAGGGGAAAGGATAATGTACTGGGAACTCCTCAGAAGACTCTGATTTGTGGTGAGGGGAGAGAGATAAAAGCTCATTTAGGAACGACATGAACATGCTGCATAGGTAGCTGTTTATCAGTAAATATCTCCACCTGGATTAAGAAAAGCAGTAGCTTAATAAATTAAGTACTTCCTGGTATGGTTACTGTACTGGTAACTCCCCAAAAGAATCTGGATTGTGGTGAGGGAACAGAGAAAAAAGCTCATTTAGGACCTGCACTTACGAAGGGGGTAGGCAGCTGTATATCAGGGAGTAAACCTTCTGAGAATAAAAACAGCTGGAGCTTGTTAAGGTAATTACACAGGGGAAAGGATAATGTACTGGGAACTCCTCAGAAGAATCTGATTTGTGGTGAGGGGAGAGAGATAAAAGCTCATTTAGGAACGACATGAACATGCTGCGTAGGTAGCTGTTTATCAGTAAATATCTCCACTGAGATTAAGAAAAGCAGTAGCTTAATAAATTAAGTACTTCCTGGTATGGTTACTGTACTGGTAACTCCCCCAAAGAATCTGGATTGTGGTGAGGGAACAGAGAAAAAAGCTCATTTAGGACCTGAACTTATGAAGGGGTTAGGCAGCTGTATATCAGGGAGTAAACCTTCTGAGAATTAAAACAGCTGGAGCTTGTTAAGGTAATTACACAGGGGAAAGGATAATGTACTGGGAACTCCTCAGAAGAATCTGATTTGTGGTGAGGGGAGAGAGATTAAAGCTCATTTAGGAACGACATGAACATGCTGCGTAGGTAGCTGTTTATCAGTAAATATCTCCACAGAGATTAAGAAAAGTAGTAGCTTAATAAATTAAGTACTTCCTTGTATGGTTCCTGTACTGGTAACTCCCCAAAAGAATCTGGATTGTGGTGAGGGAACAGAGAATAAAGCTCATTTAGGACCTGCACTTACGAAGGGGGTAGGCAGCTGTATATCAGGGAGTAAACCTTCTGAGAATAAAAACAGCTGGAGCTTGGTAAGGTAATTACACAGGGGAAAGGATAATGTACTGGGAACTCCTCAGAAGAATCTGATTTGTGGTGAGGGGAGAGAGATAAAAGCTCATTTAGGAACGACATGAACATGCTGCGTAGGTAGCTGTTTATCAGTAAATATCTCCACTGAGATTAAGAAAAGCAGTAGCTTAATAAATTAAGTACTTCCTGGTATGGTTACTGTACTGGTAACTCCCCAAAAGAATCTGGATTGTGGTGAGGGAACAGAGAAAAAAGCTCATTTAGGAACTGCACTTACGAAGGGGGTAGGCAGCTGTATATCAGGGAGTAAACCTTCTGAGAATTATAATAGCTGGAGCTTGTTAAGGTAATTACACAGGGGAAAGGATAATGTACTGGGAACTCCTCAGAAGAATCCGATTTGTGGTGAGGGGAGAGAGATAAAAGCTCATTTAGGAACGAAATGAACATGCTGCGTAGGTAGATGTTTATCAGTAAATATCTACACTGAGATTAAGAAAAGCAGTAGCTTAATAAATTAAGTACTTGCTGGTATGGTTACTGTACTGGAAACTCCCCAAAAGAATCTGGATTGTGGTGAGGGAACAGACAAAAAAGCTCACTTAGGACCTGCACTTACGAAGGGGGTAGGCAGCTATATATCAGGGAGTAAACCTTCTGAGAATAAAAACAGCTGGAGCTTGTTAAGGTAATTACACAGGGGAAAGGATAATGTACTGGGAACACCTCAGAAGAATCTGATTTGTGGTGAGGGGAGAGAGATAAAAGCTCATTTAGGAACCACATGAACATGCTGCGTACGTAGCTGTTTATCAGTAAATATCTCCACTGAGATTAAGAAAAGCAGCAGCTTAGTAAATTAAGTACTTCCTGGTATTGTTAATGTACTGGTAACTCCCCAAGAAAATCTGGATTGTGGGGAGGGAACAGAGAAAAAAGCTCATTTATGACCTGCACTTACGAAGGGGGTAGGCAGCTGTATATCAGGGAGTAAACTTTCTGAGAATAAAAATAGCTGGAGCTTGTTAAGTTAATTACACAGGGGAAAGGATAATGTACTGGGAACTCCTCAGAAGAATCTGATTTGTAGTGAGGGGAGAGAGATAAAAGCTCATTTAGGAACGACATGAACATGCTGCGTACACAGCTGTTTATCAGTAAATATCTCCACTGAGATTAAGAAAAGCAGTAGCTTAATAAATTAAGTACTTCCTGGTATGGTTACTGTACTGGTAACTCCCCAAAAGAATCTGGATTGTGGTGAGGGAACAGAGAAAAAAGCTCATTAAGCACCTGCATTTACGAAGCGGGTAGGCAGCTGTATATCAGGGCGTAAACCTTCTGAGAATAAAAACAGCTGGAGCTTGTTAAGGTAATTACACAGGGGATAGGATAATGTACTGGGAATTCCTCAGAAGAATCTGATTTGTGGTGAGGGGAGAGAGATAAAAGCTCATTTCGGAACGACATGAACATGCTGTGTAGGTAGCTGTTTATCAGTAAATATCTCCACTGAGATTAAGAAAAGCAGTAGCTTAATAAATTAAGTACTTCCTGGTATGGTTCCTGTACTGGTAACTCCCCAAAAGAATCTGGATTGTGGTGAGGGAACAGAGAAAATAGATCATTTAGGACCTGCACTTACGAAGGGGGTAGGCAGCTGTATATCAGGGAGTAAACCTTCTGAGAATAAAAACAGCTGGAGCTTGTTAAGGTAAATACACAGGGGAAAGGATAATGTACTGGGAACTCCTCAGAAGAATCTGATTTGTGGTGAGGGGAGAGAGATAAAAGCTCATTTATGAACGACATGAACATGCTGCGTAGGTAGCTGTTTATCAGTAAACATCTCCACTGAGATTAAGAAAAGCAGTAGCTTAATAAATTAAGTACTTCCTGGTATGGTTACTGTACTGGTAACTCCCCAAAAGAATCTGGATTGTGGTGAGGGAACAGAGAAAAAAGCTCATTTAGGACCTGCACTTTCGAAGGGGTTAGGCAGCTGTATATCAGGGAGTAAACCTTCTGAGAATAAAAACAGCTGGAGCTTGTTAAGGTAATTACACAGGGGAAAGGATAATGTACGGGGAACTCCTCAGAAGAATCCGATTTGTGGTGAGGGGAGAGAGATAAAAGCTCATTTAGGAACGAAATGAACATGCTGCGTAGGTAGATGTTTATCAGTAAATATCTACACTGAGATTAAGAAAAGTAGTAGCTTAATAAGTACTTAATAAGTACTTAATAAGTACTTGCTGGTATGGTTACTGTACTGGAAACTCCCCAAAAGAATCTGGATTGTGGTGAGGGAACAGAGAAAAAAGCTCATTTAGGACCTGCACTTTCGAAGGGGGTAGGCAGCTGTATATCAGGGAGTAAACCTTCTGAGAATTAAAACAGCTGGAGCTTGTTAAGGTAATTACACAGGGGAAAGGATAATGTACTGGGAACTCCTCAGAAGAATCTGATTTGTGGTGAGGGGAGAGAGATAAAAGCTCATTTAGGAACGACGTGAACATGCTGCGTACGTAGCTGTTTATCAGTAAATATCTCCACTGAGATTAAGAAAAGCAGCAGCTTAGTAAATTAAGTACTTCCTGGTATTGTTACTGTACTTGTAACTCCCCAAAAAAATCTGGATTGTGGGGAGGGAACAGAGAAAAAAGCTCATTTATGACCTGCACTTACGAAGGGGGTAGGCAGCTGTATATCAGGGAGTAAACTTTCTGAGAATAAAAATAGCTGGAGCTTGTTAAGTTAATTACACAGGGGAAAGGATAATGTACTGGGAACTCCTCAGAAGAATCTGATTTGTGGTGAGGGGAGAGAGATAAAAGCTCATTTAGGAACGAAATGAACATGCTGCGTACGTAGCTGTTTATCAGTAAATATCTCCACTGAGATTAAGAAAAGCAGTAGCTTAATAAATTAAGTACTTCCTGGTATGGTTACTGTACTGGTAACTCCCCAAAAGAATCTGGATTGTGGTGAGGGAACAGAGAAAAAAGTTCATTTCGGACCTGCACTTACGAAGCGGGTAGGCAGCTGTATATCAGGGCGTAAACCTTCTGAGAATAAAAACAGCTGGAGCTTGTTAAGGTAATTACACAGGGGAAAGGATAATGTACTGGGAATTCCTCAGAAGTATCTGATTTGTGGTGAGGGGAGAGAGATAAAAGCTCATTTCGGAACGACATGAACATGCTGCGTAGGTAGGTGTTTATCAGTAAATATCTCCACTGAGATTAAGAAAAGCAGTAGCTTAATAAATTAAGTACTTCCTGGTCTGGTTCCTGTACTGGTAACTCCCCAAAAGAATCTGGATTGTGGTGAGGGAACAGAGAAAATAGCTCATTTAGGACCTGCACTTACGAAGGGGGTAGGCAGCTGTATATCAGGGAGTAAACCTTCTGAGAATAAAACCAGCTGGAGCTTGTTAAGGTAAATACACAGGGGAAAGGATAATGTACTGGGAACTCCTCAGAAGAATCTGATTTGTGGTGAGGGGAGAGAGATAAAAGCTCATTTAGGAACGACATGAACATGCTGCGTAGGTAGCTGTTTATCAGTAAATATCTCCACTGAGATTAAGAAAAGCAGTAGCTTAATAAATTAAGTACTTCCTGGTATGGTTACTGTACTGGTAACTCCCCAAAAGAATCTGAATTGTGGTGAGGGAACAGAGAAAAAAGCTCATTTAGGACCTGCACTTACGAAGGGGGTAGGCAACTGTATATCAGGGAGTAAACCTTCTGAGAATAAAAACAGCTGGAGCTTGTTAAGGTAATTACACAGGGGAAAGGATAATGTACTGGGAACAATTCAGAAGAATCTGATTGTCATGATGGGAGAGAGATAAAAGCTCATTTAGGAACGACATGAACATGCTGCGTAGGTAGCTGTTTATCAGTAAATATCTCCACTGAGATTAAGAAAAGCAGTAGCTTAATAAACTAAGTACTTCCTGGTATGGTTACTGTACTGGTAACTCCCCAAAAGAATCTGGATTGTGGTGAGGGAACAGAGAAAAAAGCTCATTTAGGACCTGCACTTTCGAAGGGGGTAGGCAGCTGTATATCAGGGAGTAAACCTTCTGAGAATAAAAACAGCTGGAGCTTGTTAAGGTAATTACACAGGGGAAAGGATAATGTACTGGGAACTCCTCAGAAGAATCTGATTTGTGGTGAGGGGAGAGAGATAAAAGCTCATTTAGGAACGACATGAACATGCTGCGTACGTAGCTGTTTATCAGTAAATATCTCCACTGAGATTAAGAAAAGCAGTATCTTAATAAATTAAGTACTTCCTGGTATGGTTTCTGTACTGGTAACTCCCCAAAAGATTCTGGATTGTGGTGAGGGAACAGAGAAAAAAGCTCATTTAGGACCTGCACTTACGAAGGGGGTAGTCAGCTGTATATCAGGGAGTAAACCTTCTGAGAATAAAAACAGCTGGAGCTTGTTAAGATAATTACACAGGGGAAAGGATAATGTACTGGGAACTCCTCAGAAGAATCTGATTTGTGGTGAGGGGAGAGAGATAAAAGCTCATTTAGGAACGACATGAACATGCTGCGTAGGTAGCTGTTTATCAGTAAATATCTCCACTGAAATTAAGAAAAGCAGTAGCTTAATAAATTAAGTACTTCCTGGTATCGTTACTGTACTGGTAACTCCCCAAAAGAATCTGGATTGTGGTGAGGGAACAGAGAAAAAAGCTCATTTAGGACCTGCACTTACGAAGGGGGTAGGCAGCTGTATATCAGGGAGTATACCTTCTGAGAATAAAAACAGCTGGAGCTTGTTAAGGTAATTACACAGGGGAAAGGATAATGTACTGGGAACTCCTCAGAAGAATCTGATTTGTGGTGACGGGATAGAGATAAAAGTTCATTTAGGAACGACATGAACATGCTACGTAGGTAGCTGTTTATCAGTAAATATCTCCACTGAGATTAAGAAAAGCAGTAGCTTAATAAATTAAGTACTTCCTGGTATGGTTACTGTACTGGTAACTCCCCAAAGAATCTGGATTGTAGTGAGGGAACAGAGAAAAAAGCTCATTTAGGACCTGCACTTACGAAGGGGGTAGGCAGCTGTATATCAGGGAGTAAACCTTCTGAGAATAAAAACAGCTGGAGCTTGTTAAGGTAATTACACAGGGGAAAGGATAATGTACTGGGAACTCCTCAGAAGAATCTGATTTGTGGTGAGGGGAGAGAGATAAAAGCTCATTTAGGAACGAAATGAACATGCTGCGTAGGTAGATGTTTATCAGTAAATATCTACACTGAGATTAAGAAAAGCAGTAGCTTAATAAATTAAGTACTTGCTGGTATGGTTACTGTACTGGAAACTCCCCAAAAGAATCTGGATTGTGGTGAGGGAACAGACAAAAAAGCTCACTTAGGACCTGCACTTACGAAGGGGGTAGGCAGCTATATATCAGGGAGTAAACCTTCTGAGAATAAAAACACCTGGAGCTTGTTAAGGTAATTACACAGGGGAAAGGATAATGTACTGGGAACACCTCAGAAGAATCTGATTTGTGGTGAGGGGAGAGAGATAAAAGCTCATTTAGGAACCACATGAACATGCTGCGTACGTAGCTGTTTATCAGTAAATATCTCCACTGAGATTAAGAAAAGCAGCAGCTTAGTAAATTAAGTACTTCCTGGTATTGTTAATGTACTGGTAACTCCCCAAGAAAATCTGGATTGTGGGGAGGGAACAGAGAAAAAAGCT
This sequence comes from Perognathus longimembris pacificus, assembly GCF_023159225.1. Taxonomy (NCBI): domain Eukaryota; kingdom Metazoa; phylum Chordata; class Mammalia; order Rodentia; family Heteromyidae; genus Perognathus; species Perognathus longimembris. Next base: position 40,277 of record NW_025957437.1, read on the forward strand.
CATTTATGACCTGCACTTACGAAGGGGGTAGGCAGCTGTATATCAGGGAGTAAACTTTCTGAGAATAAAAATAGCTGGAGCTTGTTAAGTTAATTACACAGGGGAAAGGATAATGTACTGGGAACTCCTCAGAAGAATCTGATTTGTAGTGAGGGGAGAGAGATAAAAGCTCATTTAGGAACGACATGAACATGCTGCGTACACAGCTGTTTATCAGTAAATATCTCCACTGAGATTAAGAAAAGCAGTAGCTTAATAAATTAAGTACTTCCTGGTATGGTTACTGTACTGGTAACTCCCCAAAAGAATCTGGATTGTGGTGAGGGAACAGAGAAAAAAGCTCATTAAGCACCTGCATTTACGAAGCGGGTAGGCAGCTGTATATCAGGGCGTAAACCTTCTGAGAATAAAAACAGCTGGAGCTTGTTAAGGTAATTACACAGGGGATAGGATAATGTACTGGGAATTCCTCAGAAGAATCTGATTTGTGGTGAGGGGAGAGAGATAAAAGCTCATTTCGGAACGACATGAACATGCTGTGTAGGTAGCTGTTTATCAGTAAATATCTCCACTGAGATTAAGAAAAGCAGTAGCTTAATAAATTAAGTACTTCCTGGTATGGTTCCTGTACTGGTAACTCCCCAAAAGAATCTGGATTGTGGTGAGGGAACAGAGAAAATAGATCATTTAGGACCTGCACTTACGAAGGGGGTAGGCAGCTGTATATCAGGGAGTAAACCTTCTGAGAATAAAAACAGCTGGAGCTTGTTAAGGTAAATACACAGGGGAAAGAATAATGTACTGGGAACTCCTCAGAAGAATCTGATTTGTGGTGAGGGGAGAGAGATAAAAGCTCATTTATGAACGACATGAACATGCTGCGTAGGTAGCTGTTTATCAGTAAACATCTCCACTGAGATTAAGAAAAGCAGTAGCTTAATAAATTAAGTACTTCCTGGTATGGTTACTGTACTGGTAACTCCCCAAAAGAATCTGGATTGTGGTGAGGGAACAGAGAAAAAAGCTCATTTAGGACCTGCACTTTCGAAGGGGTTAGGCAGCTGTATATCAGGGAGTAAACCTTCTGAGAATAAAAACAGCTGGAGCTTGTTAAGGTAATTACACAGGGGAAAGGATAATGTACGGGGAACTCCTCAGAAGAATCCGATTTGTGGTGAGGGGAGAGAGATAAAAGCTCATTTAGGAACGAAATGAACATGCTGCGTAGGTAGATGTTTATCAGTAAATATCTACACTGAGATTAAGAAAAGTAGTAGCTTAATAAGTACTTAATAAGTACTTAATAAGTACTTGCTGGTATGGTTACTGTACTGGAAACTCCCCAAAAGAATCTGGATTGTGGTGAGGGAACAGAGAAAAAAGCTCATTTAGGACCTGCACTTTCGAAGGGGGTAGGCAGCTGTATATCAGGGAGTAAACCTTCTGAGAATTAAAACAGCTGGAGCTTGTTAAGGTAATTACACAGGGGAAAGGATAATGTACTGGGAACTCCTCAGAAGAATCTGATTTGTGGTGAGGGGAGAGAGATAAAAGCTCATTTAGGAACGACGTGAACATGCTGCGTACGTAGCTGTTTATCAGTAAATATCTCCACTGAGATTAAGAAAAGCAGCAGCTTAGTAAATTAAGTACTTCCTGGTATTGTTACTGTACTTGTAACTCCCCAAAAAAATCTGGATTGTGGGGAGGGAACAGAGAAAAAAAGCTCATTTATGACCTGCACTTACGAAGGGGGTAGGCAGCTGTATATCAGGGAGTAAACTTTCTGAGAATAAAAATAGCTGGAGCTTGTTAAGTTAATTACACAGGGGAAAGGATAATGTACTGGGAACTCCTCAGAAGAATCTGATTTGTGGTGAGGGGAGAGAGATAAAAGCTCATTTAGGAACGAAATGAACATGCTGCGTACGTAGCTGTTTATCAGTAAATATCTCCACTGAGATTAAGAAAAGCAGTAGCTTAATAAATTAAGTACTTCCTGGTATGGTTACTGTACTGGTAACTCCCCAAAAGAATCTGGATTGTGGTGAGGGAACAGAGAAAAAAGTTCATTTCGGACCTGCACTTACGAAGCGGGTAGGCAGCTGTATATCAGGGCGTAAACCTTCTGAGAATAAAAACAGCTGGAGCTTGTTAAGGTAATTACACAGGGGAAAGGATAATGTACTGGGAATTCCTCAGAAGTATCTGATTTGTGGTGAGGGAGAGAGATAAAAGCTCATTTCGGAACGACATGAACATGCTGCGTAGGTAGGTGTTTATCAGTAAATATCTCCACTGAGATTAAGAAAAGCAGTAGCTTAATAAATTAAGTACTTCCTGGTCTGGTTCCTGTACTGGTAACTCCCCAAAAGAATCTGGATTGTGGTGAGGGAACAGAGAAAATAGCTCATTTAGGACCTGCACTTACGAAGGGGGTAGGCAGCTGTATATCAGGGAGTAAACCTTCTGAGAATAAAACCAGCTGGAGCTTGTTAAGGTAAATACACAGGGGAAAGGATAATGTACTGGGAACTCCTCAGAAGAATCTGATTTGTGGTGAGGGGAGAGAGATAAAAGCTCATTTAGGAACGACATGAACATGCTGCGTAGGTAGCTGTTTATCAGTAAATATCTCCACTGAGATTAAGAAAAGCAGTAGCTTAATAAATTAAGTACTTCCTGGTATGGTTACTGTACTGGTAACTCCCCAAAAGAATCTGAATTGTGGTGAGGGAACAGAGAAAAAAGCTCATTTAGGACCTGCACTTACGAAGGGGGTAGGCAACTGTATATCAGGGAGTAAACCTTCTGAGAATAAAAACAGCTGGAGCTTGTTAAGGTAATTACACAGGGGAAAGGATAATGTACTGGGAACAATTCAGAAGAATCTGATTGTCATGATGGGAGAGAGATAAAAGCTCATTTAGGAACGACATGAACATGCTGCGTAGGTAGCTGTTTATCAGTAAATATCTCCACTGAGATTAAGAAAAGCAGTAGCTTAATAAACTAAGTACTTCCTGGTATGGTTACTGTACTGGTAACTCCCCAAAAGAATCTGGATTGTGGTGAGGGAACAGAGAAAAAAGCTCATTTAGGACCTGCACTTTCGAAGGGGGTAGGCAGCTGTATATCAGGGAGTAAACCTTCTGAGAATAAAAACAGCTGGAGCTTGTTAAGGTAATTACACAGGGGAAAGGATAATGTACTGGGAACTCCTCAGAAGAATCTGATTTGTGGTGAGGGGAGAGAGATAAAAGCTCATTTAGGAACGACATGAACATGCTGCGTACGTAGCTGTTTATCAGTAAATATCTCCACTGAGATTAAGAAAAGCAGTATCTTAATAAATTAAGTACTTCCTGGTATGGTTTCTGTACTGGTAACTCCCCAAAAGATTCTGGATTGTGGTGAGGGAACAGAGAAAAAAGCTCATTTAGGACCTGCACTTACGAAGGGGGTAGTCAGCTGTATATCAGGGAGTAAACCTTCTGAGAATAAAAACAGCTGGAGCTTGTTAAGATAATTACACAGGGGAAAGGATAATGTACTGGGAACTCCTCAGAAGAATCTGATTTGTGGTGAGGGGAGAGAGATAAAAGCTCATTTAGGAACGACATGAACATGCTGCGTAGGTAGCTGTTTATCAGTAAATATCTCCACTGAAATTAAGAAAAGCAGTAGCTTAATAAATTAAGTACTTCCTGGTATCGTTACTGTACTGGTAACTCCCCAAAAGAATCTGGATTGTGGTGAGGGAACAGAGAAAAAAGCTCATTTAGGACCTGCACTTACGAAGGGGGTAGGCAGCTGTATATCAGGGAGTAAACCTTCTGAGAATAAAAACAGCTGGAGCTTGTTAAGGTAATTACACAGGGGAAAGGATAATGTACTGGGAACTCCTCAGAAGAATCTGATTTGTGGTGACGGGATAGAGATAAAAGTTCATTTAGGAACGACATGAACATGCTACGTAGGTAGCTGTTTATCAGTAAATATCTCCACTGAGATTAAGAAAAGCAGTAGCTTAATAAATTAAGTACTTCCTGGTATGGTTACTGTACTGGTAACTCCCCAAAGAATCTGGATTGTAGTGAGGGAACAGAGAAAAAAGCTCATTTAGGACCTGCACTTACGAAGGGGGTAGGCAGCTGTATATCAGGGAGTAAACCTTCTGAGAATAAAAACAGCTGGAGCTTGTTAAGGTAATTACACAGGGGAAAGGATAATGTACTGGGAACTCCTCAGAAGAATCTGATTTGTGGTGAGGGGAGAGAGATAAAAGCTCATTTAGGAACGACATTAACATGCTGCTTAGGTAGCTGTTTATCAGTAAATATCTCCACTGAGATTAAGAAAAGCAGTAGCTTAATAAATTAAGTACTTCCTGGTATGGTTACTGTACTGGTAACTCCCCAAAAGAATCTGGATTGTGGTGAGGGAACAGAGAAAAAAAGCTCATTTAGGACCTGCACTTACGAAGGGGTTAGGCAGCTGTATATCAGGGAGTAAACCTTCTGAGAATAAAAACAGCTGGAGCTTGTTAAGGTAATTACACAGGGGAAAGGATAATGTACTGGGAACTCCTCAGAAGAATCTGATTTGTGGTGAGGGGAGAGAGATAAAAGCTCATTTAGGAACGACATGAACATGCTGCGTAGGTAGCTGTTTATCAATAAATATCACCACTGAGATTAAGAAAAGCAGTAGCTTAATAAATTAAGTACTTCCTGGTATGGTTACTGTACTGGTAACTCCCCAAAAGAATCTGGATTGTGGTGAGGGAACAGAGAAAAAAGCTCATTTAGGACCTGCACTTACGAAGGGGGTAGGCAGCAGTATATCAGGGAGTAAACCTTCTGAGAATAAAAACAGCTGGAGCTTGTTAAGGTAATTACACAGGGGAAAGGATAATGTACTGGGAACTCCTCAGAAGAATCTGATTTGTGGTGAGGGGATTGAGATAAAAGCTCATTTAGGAACGACATGAACAGGCTGCGAAGGTAGCTGTTTATCAGTAAATATCTCCATTGAGATTAAGAAAAGCAGTAGCTTAATAAATTAAGTACTTCCTGGTATGGTAACTGTACTGGTAACTCCCCAAAAGAATCTGGATTTTGGTGAGGGAACAGAGAAAAAAGCTCATTTAGGACCTGCACTTACGAAGGGGGTAGGCAGATGTATATCAGGGAGTAAACCTTCTGAGAATAAAAACAGCTGGAGCTTGTTAAGGTAATTACACAGGGGAAAGGATAATGTACTGGAACTCCTCAGAAGAATCTGATTTGTGGTGAGGGGAGAGAGATAAAAGCTCATTTAGGAACGACATGAACAGCTGCGTAGGTAGCTGTTTATCAGTTAATATCTCCACTGAGATTAAGAAAGCAGTAGCTTAATAAATTAAGTACTTTCTGATATGGTTACTGTACTGGGAACTCCCCAAAAGAATCTGGATTGTGGTGAGGGAACAGAGAAAAAAGCTCATTTAGGACCTGCACATACGAGGGGGTAGGCAGCAGTATATCAGGGAGTAAACCTTCTGAGAATAAAAACAGCTGGAGCTTGTTAAGGTAATTACACAGGGGAAAGGATAATGTACTGGGAACTCCTCAGAAGAATCTGATTTGTCGTGAGGGGAGAGAGATAAAAGCTCATTTAGGAACGACATGAACATGCTGCGTAGGTAGCTGTTTATCAGTAAATATCTCCACTGAGTTTAAGAAAAGCAGTAGCTTAATAAATTAAGGACTTCCTGGTATGGTTACGGTACTGGTAACTCCCCAAAAGAATCTGGATTGTGGTGAGGGAACAGAGAAAAAAGCTCATTTAGGACCTGCACTTATGAAGGGGTTAGGCAGCTGTATATCACGGAGTAAACCTTCTGAGAATAAAAACAGCTGGAGCTTGTTAAGGTAATTACACAGGGGAAAGGATAATGTACTGGGAACTCCTCAGAAGAATCTTATTTGTGGTGTGGGGAGATAGATAAAAGCTCATTTAGGAACGACATGAACATGCTGCGTAGGTAGCTGTTTATCAGTAAATATCTCCACTGAGATTAAGAAAAGCAGTAGCTTAATAAATTAAGTACTTCCTGGTATGGTTACTGTACTGGTAACTCCCAAAAGAATCTGGATTGTGGTGAGGGAACAGAGAAAAAAGCTCATTTAGGACCTGCACGTACGAAGGGGGTAGGCAGCTGTATATCAGGGAGTAAACCTTCTGAGAATAAAAACAGCTGGAGCTTGTTAAGGTAAATACAAGGGGAACGGATAATGTACTGGGAACTCCTCAAAAGAATCTGATTTGTGGTGAGGGGAGAGAGATAAAAGCTCATTTACGAACGACATGAACATGCTGCGTAGTTAGCTGTTTATCAGTAAATATCTCCACTGAGATTAGGAAAAGCAGTAGCTTAATAAATTAAGTACTTCCTGGTATGGTTACTGTACTGGTAACTCCCCAAAAGAATCTGGATTGTGGTGAGGGAACAGAGAAAAAAGCTCATTTAGGACCTGCACTTACGAAGGGGGTAGGCAGCTGGATATCAGGAAGTAAACCTTCTGAGAATAAAAACAGCTGGAGCTTGTTAAGGTAATTACACAGGGGAAAGGATAATGTACTGCGAACTCCTCAGAAGAATCTGATTTGTGGTGTGGGGAGATAGATAAAAGCTCATTTAGGAACGACATGAACATGCTGCGTAGGTAGCTGTTTATCAGTAAATATCTCCACTGAGATTAAGAAAAGCAGTAGCTTAATAAATTAAGTACTTCCTGGTATGGTTACTATACTGGTAACTCCCCAAAAGAATCTGGAGTGTGGTGAGGGAACAGAGAAAAAAGCTCATTTAGGACCTGCACTTACGAAGGGGGTAGGCAGCTGTATATCAGGGAGTAAACCTTCTGAGAATAAAAACAGCTGGAGCTTGTTAAGGTAATTACACAGGGGAAAGAATAATGTACTGGGAACTCCTCAGAAGAATCTGATTTGTGGTGAGGGGAGAGAGATTAAAGCTCATTTAGGAACGACATGAACATGCTGCGTAGGTAGCTGTTTATAAGTAAATATCTCCACTGAGATTAAGAAAAGCAGTAGCTTAATAAATTAAGTACTTCCTTGTATGGTTACTGTACTGGTAACTCCCCAAAAGAATCTGGATTGTGGTGAGGGAACAGAGAAAAAAGCTCATTTAGGACCTGCACTTACGAAGGGGATAGGCAGCAGTATATCAGGGAGTAAACCTTCTGAGAATAAAAACAGCTGGAGCTTGTTAAGGTAATTACACAGGGGAAAGGATAATGTACTGGGAACTCCTCAGTATAATCTGATTTGTGGTGAGGGGAG
>NW_025957438.1:0-35929 GCF_023159225.1 Perognathus longimembris pacificus
CATACAGGAAGTACTTAATTTATTAAGCTACTGCTTTTCTTAATCTCAGTGGAGATATTTACTGATAAACAGCTACGTATGCAGCATGTTCATTTCGTTCCTAAATGAGCTTTTATCTCACTCCCCTCACCACAAATCAGATTCTTCTGAGGAGTTCCCAGTACATTATCGTTTCCCCTGTGTAATTACCTTAACAAGCTCCAGCTGTTTTTATTCTCAGAAGTTTTACTCCCTGGTATACAACTGCCTACCCCCTTCGTAAGTGCAGGTCCTAAATGAGCTTTTTTCTCTCTTCCCTCACAACAATCCAGATTCTTTGGGGAGTTTCCAGTACAGTAACCAAACAGGAAGTACTTAATTTATTATGCTACTGCTTTTCTTAATCTCAGTGGAGATATTTACTGATAAACACCTACCTACGCATGTTCATGTCGTTCCTAAAGGAGCTTTTATCTCTCTCCCGGCACCACAAATCAGATTCTTCTGAGGAGTTCCAGTACATTATCCTTTCCCTGTGTAATTACCTTAACAAGCTCCAGCTGTTTTTATTCTCAGAAGGTTTACTCCCTGATATACAGCTGCCTACCCCCTTCGTAAGTGCAGGTCCTAAATGAGCTTTTTTCTCTCTTCCCTCACCACAATCCAGATTCTTTTGGGGAGTTACCAGTACAGTAACCATACCAGGAAGTACTTAATTTATTAAGCTACTGCTTTTCTTAATCTCAGTGGAGATATTTACTGATAAACAGCTACCTACGCAGCATGTTCAAGTCGTTCTTAAATGAGCTTTTATCTCTCTCCCCTCACCACAAAACAGATTCTTCTGAGGAGTTCCCCGTACATTATCCTTTCCCCTGTGTAATTACCTTAACAAGCTCCAGCTGTTTTTATTCTCAGAAGGTTTACTCCCTGATATACAGCTGCCTACCCCCTTCGTAATTGCAGGTCCTAAATGAGCTATTTTCTCTGTTCACTCACCACAATCCAGATTCTTTTGGGGAGTACCAGTACAGTAACCATACCAGGAATACTTTATTTATTAAGCTACTTCTTTTCGTAATCTCAGTGGAGATATTTACTGATAAACAGCTACCTATGCAGCATGTTCTTGTCGTTCCTAAATGAGCTTTTATCTCTCTCCCCTCACCACAAATCAGATTCTTCTGAGGAGTTCCCAGTACATTATCCTTTCCTCTGTGTAATTACCTTGAGAAGCTCCAGCTGTTTTTATTCTCCGAAGGTTTACTCCCTGATATACAGCTGCCTACCCCCTTCGTAAGTGCGGGTCCTAAATGAGCTTTTTTCTCTGTTCCCGCACCACAATACAGATTCTTTTGGGGAGTTACCAGTACAGTAACCATACCTGGAAGTACTTAATTTATTAAGCTACTGCTTTTCTTAATCTCAGTGGAGATATTTACTGATAAACAGCTACCTACGCAGCATGTTCATATCGTTCCTAAATGAGCTGTTATCTCTCTCCCCTCACCACAAATCAGATTCTTCTGAGGAGTTTCAAGTACATTATCCTTTCCCCTGTGTAATTACCTTAACAAGCTCCAGCTGTTTTTATTCTCAGAAGGTTTACTCCCTGATATACTGCTGCCTACCCCCTTCGTAAGTGCAGGTCCTAAATGAGCTTTTTTTCTCTGTTAAATCACCACAATCCAGATTCTTTTGGGGTGTTACCAGTACAGTAACCATACTAGGAAGTACTTAATTTATTAAGCTACTGCTTTTCTTAATCTCAGTGGAGATATTTACTGATAAACAGCTACCTACGCAGCATGTTCATGTCCTTCCTAAATGAGCTTTTATCTCTCTCCCCTCACCACAAATCAGATTCTTCTGAGGAATTCCCAGTACATTATCCTTTCCCCTGTGTAATTACCTTAACAAGCTGCAGCTATTTTATTCTCTGAAGGTTGACTCCCTTATATACAGCTGCCTATCCCATCGTAAGTGCAGGTCCTAAATGAGCTTTTTTCTCTGTTCCCTCACCACAATCCAGATTCTTTTGGGAGTTCCCAGTACAGTAACTATACCAGGAAGTACTTAATTTATTAAGCTACTGCTTTTCTTAATCTCAGTGGAGATATTTACTGATAAACAGCTACCTACGCAGCATGTTCATGCCGTTCCTAAATGAGCTTTTTTTCTCTGTTCCCTCACCACAATCCAGATTCTTTTGGGGAGTTCCCATTACAGTATCCATAGCAGGAAGTACTTACTTTATTAAGCTACTGCTTTTCTTAATCTCAGTGGAGATATTTACTGATAAACAGCAACCTATGCAGCATGTTCATGTCGTTCTTAAATGAGCTTTAATCTCTCTACCCTCACCACGAATCAGATTTTTCAAAGGAGTTCCCAGTACATTATTCTTTCCCCTGTGTAATTACCTTCACAAGCTCCAGCTGTTTTTATTCTCAGAAGCGATACTCCCTGATAGACAGCTGCCTAACCCCTTCGTAAGTGGAGGTCCTAAATGAGCTTTTTTCTCTGTTCCCTCACAACAATCCAGATTCTTTTGGGGAGTTACCAGTACAGTAACCATACCAGGAAGTACTTAATTTATTAAGCTACTGCTTTTCTTAATCTCAGTGGAGATATTTACTGATACACAGCTACCTAAGCAGCATGTTCATGTCGTTCCTAAATGAGCTTTTATCTCTCTCCCCTCTCCACAAATCAGATTCTTCTGAGGAGTTCCAAGTACATTATCCTTTCCCCTGTGTAATTACCTTAACAAGCTCCAGCTGTTTTAATTCTCAGAAGGTTTAATCCTGATATACAGCTGCCTACCACCTACGTAAGTGCAGGTCCTAAATGAGCTTTATTCTCTGTTCCCTCACCACAGTCCAGATTCTTTTGGGGGAGTTACCAGTACAGTAACCATACCAGGAAGTACTTAATTTATTACGCTACTGCTTTTCTTAATCTCAGTGGAGATATTTACTGATAAACACCTACCTAAGCAGCATGTTCATTTCGTTCGTAAATGAGCTTTTATCTCTCTCCCTCACCACAAATCAGATTCTTCTAAGGAGTTCCCAGTACATTATTCTTTCCCTGTGTAATTACCTTAACAGGCTCCAGCTGTTTTTATTCTCAGAAGCGCTACTTCCCTGATAGACAGCTGCCTAACCCCTTCGTAAGTGGAGGTCCTAAATGAGATATTTTCTCTGTTCCCTCACCACAATCCAGATTTTTTGGGGAGTTACCAGTACAGTAACCATACCAGGAAGTACTTAATTTATTAAGCTACTGCTTTTCCTTATTTCAGTGGAGATATTTACTGATAAACAGCTACCTATGCAGCATGTTCATGTCGTTCCTAAATGAGCTTTTATATCTCTCCCCTCACCACAAATCAGATTCTTCTGAGGAGTTCCCAGTACATTATCCTTTCCCCTGTGTAATTACCTTAACAGGCTCCAGCTGTTTTTATTCTCAGAAGCGATACTCCCTGATAGACAGCTGCCTAACCCCTTCGTAAGTGGAGGTCCTAAATGAGATATTTTCTCTGTTCCCTCACCACAATCCAGATTTTTTGGGGAGTTACCAGTACAGTAACCATACCAGGAAGTACTTAATTTATTAAGCTACTGCTTTTCTTAATCTCAGTGGAGATATTTACTGATAAACAGCTAACTACGCAGCATGTTCATGTCGTTCCTAAATGAGCTTTTAACTCCCTCCCCACACCACAAATCAGTTCTTCTGAGGAGTTCCCATTACATTATCCTTTCCCCTGTGTAATTACCTTAACAAGCTCCAGCTGTTTTTATTCTCAGAAGGTTTACTCCCTCCGCTCACCACAAATCAGATTCTTCTGAGGAGTTCCCAGTACATTATCCTTTCCACTGTGTAATTACCTTAACAATCTCCAGCTGTTTATATTCTCAGAAGGTTTACTCCCTGATATACAGCTGCCTACACCCTTCGTAAGTGCAGGTCCTAAATGAGCTTTTTTCTCTGTTCCCTCACCACAATCCAGATTCTTTTGTGGAATTACCAGTACAGTAACCATACCAGGAAGTACTTAATTTATTAAGCTACTGCTTTTCTTAATCTCAGTAGAGATATTTCTTGAGAAACAGCTACCTACGCAGCATGTTCATGTCGTTCCTAAATGAGCTTTCATCTCTCTCCCCTCACCACAAATCAGATTCTTCTGAGGAGTTCCCAGTACATTATCCTTTCCACTGTGTAATTACCTTAACAAGCTCCAGCTGTTTTTATTCTCAGAAGGTTTACTCCCTGATATACAACTGCCTACCCCCTTCGTAAGTGCAGGTCCTAAATGAGCTTTTTTCTCTGTTCCTCACCACAATCCAGATTCTTTTGGGGAGTTACCAGTACAGTAACCATACCAGGAAGTACTTAATTTATTAAGCTACTGCTTTTCTTAATCTCAGTGGAGATATTTACTGATAAACAGCTACCTAGCCAGCTGTTCATGTGGTTCCTAAATGAGCTTTTTTCTCTGTTCCCTCACCACAATCCAGATTCTTTTGGGGAGTTACCAGTACAGTAACCATACCAGGAAGTACTTAATTTATTAAGCTACTGCTTTTCTTAATCTCAGTGGAGATATTTACTGATAAACAGCTACCTACGCAGCATGTTCATGTCGTTCATAAATGAGCTTTTATCTCTCTCCCCTCACCACAAATCAGATTCTTCTGAGGAGTTCCCAGTACATTATCCTTTCCACTGTGTAATTACCTTAACAAGCTCCAGCTGTTTTTATTCTCAGAAGGTTTACTCCCTGATATACAGCTGCCTACCCCCTTCGTAAGTGCAGGTCCTAAATGAGCTTTATTCTCTGTTCCCTCACAACAATCCAGATTCTTTTGGGGAGTTACCAGTACAGTAACCATACCAGGAAGTACTTAATTTATTAAGCTACTGCTTTTCTTAATCTCAGTGGAGATATTTCTTGAGAAACAGCTACCTACGCAGCATGTTCATGTCGTTCCTAAATGAGCTTTCATCTCTCTCCCCTCACCACAAATCAGATTCTTCTGAGGAGTTCCCAGTACATTATCCTTTCCACTGTGTAATTACCTTAACAAGCTCCAGCTGTTTTTATTCTCAGAAGGTTTACTCCCTGATATACAGCTGCCTACCCCTTCGTAAGTGCAGGTCCTAAATGAGCTTTTTTCTCTGTTCCCTCACCACAATCCAGATTCTTTTGGGGAGTTACCAGTACAGTAACCATACCAGGAAGTACTTAATTTATTAAGCTAATGCTTTTCTTAATCTCAGTGGAGATATTTACTGATAAACAGCTACCTACGCAGCATGTCCATTGTGGTTCCTAAATGAGCTTTTTTCTCTGTTCCCTCACCACAATCAAGATTCTTTTGGGGAGTTACCAGTACAGTAACCATACCAGGAAGTACTTAATTTATTAAGCTACTGCTTTTCTTAATCTCAGTGGAGATATTTACTGATAAACAGCTACCTACGCAGCATGTTCATGTCGTTCCTAAATGAGCTTTTATCTCTCTCCCCTCACCACAAATCAGATTCTTCTGAGGAGTTCCCAGTACATTATCCTTTCCACTGTGTAATTACCTTAACAAGCTCCAGTTGTTTTTATTCTCAGAAGGTTTACTACCTGATATACAGCTGCCTACCCACTTCGTAAGTGCAGGTCCTAAATGAGCTTTTTTCTCTGTTCCCTCACCACAATCCAGATTCTTTTGGGGAGTTACCAGTACAGTAACCATACCAGGACGTACTTAATTTATTAAACTACTGCTTTTCTTAATCTCAGTGGAGATATTTACTGATAAACAGCTACCTACGCAGCATGTTCATGTCGTTCCTAAATGAGCTTTTCTCTCTCTCCACTCACCACAAATCAGATTCTTCTGAGGAGTTCCCAGTACATTATCCTTTCCACTGTGTAATTACCTTTACAAGCTCCAGCTGTTTTTATTCTCAGAAGGTTTACTCCCTGATATACAGCTGCTACCCCCTTCGTAAGTGCAGGTCCTAAATGAGCTTTTTTTCTCTGTTCCCTCACCACAATCCAGATTCTTTTGGGGAGTTACCAGTACAGTAACCATACAGGAAGTACTTAATTTATTAAGCTACTGCTTTTCTTAATATCAGTGGAGATATTTACTGATAAACAGCTAACTACGCAGCATGTTCATGTCGTTCCTAAATGAGCTTTTAACTCTCTCCCCACACCACAAATCAGTTCTTCTGAGGAGTTCCCATTACATTATCCTTTCCCCTGTGTAATTACCTTAACAAGCTCCAGCTGTTTTTATTCTCAGAAGGTTTACTCCCTCCGCTCACCACAAATCAGATTCTTCTGAGGAGTTCCCAGTACATTATCCTTTCCACTGTGTAATTACCTTAACAAGCTCCAGCTGTTTATATTCTCAGAAGGTTTACTCCCTGATATACAGCTGCCTACACCCTTCGTAAGTGCAGGTCCTAAATGAGCTTTTTTCTCTGTTCCCTCACCACAATCCAGATTCTTTTGGGGAGTTACCAGTACAGTAACCATACCAGGTAGTTCTTAATTTATTAAGCTAATGCTTTTCTTAATCTCAGTGGAGATATTTACTGATAAACAGCTACCTACGCAGCATGTTCATTTCGTTCCTAAATGAGCTTTTTTCTCTGTCCCCTCACCACAATCCAGATTCTTTTGGGGAGTTACCAGTACAGTAACCATACCAGGAAGTACTTAATTTATTAAGCTACTGCTTTTCTTAATCTCAGTGGAGATATTTACTGATAAACAGCTACCTACGCAGCATGTTCAAGTCGTTCCTAAATGAGCTTTTATCTCACTCCCGTCACCACAAAACAGATTCTTCTGAGGAGTTTCCAGTACATTATCCTTTCCACTGTGTAATTACCTTAACCCGCTCCACCTGTTTTTATTCTCAGAAGGTTTACTCCCTGATATACTGATGCCTCCCCCCTTCGTAAGTGCAGGTCCTAAATGAGCTTTTTTCTCTGATCCCTCACCACAATCCAGATTCTTTTGGGGAGTTACCAGTACAGTAAACATACCAGGAAGTACTTAATTTATTAAGCTACTGCTTTTCTTAATCTCAGTGGAGATATTTACTGATAAACAGCTACCTACGCAGCATGTTCATGTCGTTCCTAAATGAGCTTTTATCTCTCTCCCCTCACCACAAATCAGACTCTTCTGAGGGAGTTCCCAGTACATTATGCTTTCCCCTGTGTAATTACCTTAACAAGCTCCAGCTGTTTTTATTCTCAAAAGTTTTACTCCCTGATATACTGATGCCTCCCCCCTTCGTAAGTGCAGGTCCTAAATGAGCTTTTTTCTCTGATCCCTCACCACAATCCAGATACTTTTGGGGAGTTACCAGTACAGTAACCATACCAGGAAGTACTTAATTTATTAAGCTACTGCTTTTCTTAATCTCAGTGGAGATATTTCTTGAGAAACAGCTACCTACGCAGCATGTTCATGTCGTTCCTAAATGAGCTTTCATCTCTCTCCCCTCACCACAATCAGATTCTTCTGAGGAGTTCCCAGTACATTATCCTTTCCACTGTGTAATTACCTTAACAAGCTCCAGCTGTTTTTATTCTCAGAAGGTTTACTCCCTGATATACAGCTGCCTACCCCCTTCGTAAGTGCAGGTCCTAAATGAGCTTTTTTCTCTGTTCCCTCACCACAATCCAGATTCTTTTGGGCAGTTACCAGTACAGTAACCATACAGGAAGTACTTAATTTATTAAGCTACTGCTTTTCTTAATCTCAGTGGAGATATTTACTGATAAACAGCTACCTACGCAGCATCTTCATGTGGTTCCTAAATGAGCTTTTTTCTCTGTTCCCTCACCACAATCCAGATTCTTTTGGGGAGTTACCAGTACATTAACCATACCAGGAAGTTCTTAATTTATTAAGCTACTGCTTTTCTTAATCTCAGTGGAGATATTTACTGATAAACAGCTACCTACGCAGCATGTTCGTGTCGTTCCTAAATGAGCTTTTATCTCTCTCCCTCACCACAAATCAGATTCTTCTGAGGAGTTCCCAGTACATTATCCTTTCCACTGTGTAATTACCTTAACAAGCTACAGCTGTTTTATTCTCAGAAGGTTTACTCCCTGATAACAGCTGCCTACCTCCTTCGTAAGTGCAGGTCCTAAATGAGCTTCTTTCTCTGTTCCCTCACCACAATCCAGATTCTTTTGGGGAGTTACCAGTACAGTAACCATACCAGGAAGTACTTAATTTATTAAGCTACTGCTTTTCTTAATCTCAGTGGAGATATTTCTTGAGAAACAGCTACCTACGCAGCATGTTCATGTCGTTCCTAAATGAGCTTTCATCTCTCTCCCCTCACCACAAATCAGATTCTTCTGAGGAGTTCCCAGTACATTATCCTTTCCACTGTGTAATTACCTTAACAAGCTCCAGCTGTTTTTATTCTCAGAAGGTTTACTCCCTGATATACAGCTGTCTACCCCCTTCGTAAGTGCAGGTCCTAAATGAGCTTTTTTCTCTGTTCCCTCACCACAATCCAGATTCTTTTGGGAGTTACCAGTACAGTAACCATACCAGGAAGTACTTAATTTATTAAGCTAATGCTTTTCTTAATCTCAGTGGAGATATTTACTGATAAACAGCTACCTACGCAGCATGTCCATGTGGTTCCTAAATGAGCTTTTTTCTATGTTCCCTCACCACAATCCAGATTCTTTTGGGGAGTTACCAGTACAGTAACCATACCAGGAAGTACTTAATTTATTAAGCTACTGCTTTTCTTAATCTCAGTGGAGATATTTACTGATAAACAGCTACCTACGCAGCATGTTCATGTCGTTCCTAAATGAGCTTTTATCTCTCTCCCCTCACCACAAATCAGATTCTTCTGAGGAGTTCCCAGTACATTATCCTTTCCACTGTGTAATTACCTTAACAAGCTCCAGTTGTTTTTATTCTCAGAAGGTTTACTACCTGATATACAGCTGCCTACCCACTTCGTAAGTGCAGGTCCTAAATGAGCTTTTTTCTCTGTTCCCTCACCACAATCCAGATTCTTTTGGGGAGTTACCAGTACAGTAACCATACCAGGAAGTACTTAATTTATTAAACTACTGCTTTTCTTAATCTCAGTGGAGATATTTACTGATAAACAGCTACCTACGCAGCATGTTCATGTCGTTCCTAAATGAGCTTTTATCTCTCTCCACTCACCACAAATCAGATTCTTCTGAGGAGTTCCCAGTACATTATCCTTTCCACTGTGTAATTACCTTTACAACTCCAGCTGTTTTTATTCTCAGAAGGTTTACTCCCTGATATACAGCTGCCTACCCCCTTCGTAAGTGCAGGTCCTAAATGAGCTTTTTTCTCTGTTCCCTCACCACAATCCAGATTCTTTTGGGGAGTTACCAGTACAGTAACCATACCAGGAAGTACTTATTTATTAAGCTACTGCTTTTCTTAATCTCAGTGGAGATATTTACTGATAAACAGCTACCTACGCAGCATGTTCGTGTCGTTCCTAAATGAGCTTTTATCTCTCTCCCCTCACCACAAATCAGATTCTTCTGAGGAGTTCCCCGTACATTATCCTTTCCCCTGTGTAATTACCTTAACAAGCTACAGCTGTTTTTATTCTCAGAAGGTTTACTCCCTGATAACAGCTGCCTACCTCCTTCGTAATTGCAGGTCCTAAATGAGCTTCTTTCTGTTCCCTCACCACAATCCAGATTCTTTTGGGGAGTTACCAGTACAGTAACCATACCAGGAAGTACTTAATTTATTAAACTACTGCTTTTCTTAATCTCAGTGGAGATATTTACTGATAACAGCTACGTACGCAGCATGTTCATGTCGTTCCTAAATGAGCTTTTATCTCTCTCCCCTCACCACAAATCAGATTCTTCTGAGGATTCCCAGTACATTATCCTTTCCCCTGTGTTATTACCTTAACAAGCTCCAGCTGTTTTTATTCTCAGAAGGTTTACTCCCTGATATACAGCTGCCTACCCCCTTCGTAAGTGCAGTTCCTAAATGAGCTTTTTTCTCTGTTCCCTCACCACAATCCAGATTCTTTTGGGGAGTTACCAGTACAGTAACCATACCAGGAAGTACTTAAATTATTAAGATACTGCTTTTTTTAATCTCAGTGGAGATATTAACTGATGAACAGCTACCTACGCAGCATGTTCATGTCGTTCCTAAATGAGCTTTTATCTCTCTCCCCTCACCACAAATCAGATTCTTCTGAGGAGTTACCAGTACATTATCCTTTCCCCTGTGTAATTACCTTAACAAGCTCCAGCTGTTTTTATTCTTAGAAGGTTTACTCCCTGATATACAGCTGCCTACCCCCTTCGTAAGTGCAGGTCCTAAATGAGCTTTTTTCTCTGTTCCCTCACCACAATCCAGATTCTTTTGGGGAGTTACCAGTACAGTAATCATACCAGCAAGTACTTAATTTATTAAGCTACTGCTTTTCTTAATCTCAGTGGAGATATTTACTGATAAACAGCTACCTACGCAGCATGTTCAAGTCGTTCTTAAATGAGCTTTTATCTCTCTCCCCTCACCACAAAACAGATTCTTCTGAGGAGTTCCCAGTACATTATCCTTTCCCCTGTGTAATTACCTTAACATGCTCCACCTGTTTTTATTCTCAGAAGGTTTACTCCCTGATATACAGCTGCCTACCCCCTTCGTAATTGCAGGTCCTAAATGAGCTTTTTTCTCTGTTCACTCACCACAATCCAGATTCTTTTGGGGAGTACCAGTACAGTAACCATACCAGGAAATACTTTATTTATTAAGCTACTGCTTTTCGTAATCTCAGTGTAGATATTTACTGATAAACAGCTACCTATGCAGCATGTTCTTGTCGTTCCTAAATGAGCTTTTATCTCTCTCCCCTCACCACAAATCAGATTCTTCTGAGGAGTTCCCAGTACATTATCCTTAACTCTGTGTAATTACCTTAAGAAGCTCCAGCTGTATTTATTCTCAGAAGGTTTACTCCCTGATATACAGCTGCCTACCCCCTTCGTTAGTCCAGGTCCTAAATGAGCTTTTTTCTCTGTTCCCTCACCACAATCCAGATTCTTTTGGAAAGTTACCAGTACAGTAACCATACCAGTAAGTACTTAATTTATTAAGCTACTGCTTTTCTTAATCTCAGTTTAGATATTTACTGATAAACAGCTACCTACGCAGCACGTTCATGTCGTTCCTAAATGATCTTTTTTCTCTGTTCCCTCACCACAATCCAGATTCTGTTGGGGAGTTTCCAGTACAGTATCCATACCAGGAACTACTTAATTTATTAAGCTACTGCTTTTCTTAATCTCAGTGGAGATATTTCTTGAGAAACAGCTACCTACGCAGCATGTTCATGTCGTTCCTAAATGAGCTTTTATCTCTCTCCCCTCACCACAAATCAGATTCTTCTGAGGAGTTCCCAGTACATTATCCTTTCCACTGTGTAATTACCTTAACAAGCTCCACCTGTTTTTATTCTCAGAAGGTTTACTCCCTGATATACAGCTGCCTACACCCTTCGTAATTGCAGGTCCTAAATGAGCTTCTTTCTCTGTTCCCTCACCACAATCCAGATTCTTTTGGGGAGTTACCAGTACAGTAACCATACCAGGAAGTACTTAATTTATTAAGCTACTGCTTTTCTTAATCTCAGTGGAGATATTTACTGATAAACAGCTACCTACGCAGCATGTTCATGTCGTTCCTAAATGAGCTTTTTTCTCTGTTCTCTCACCACAATCGAGATTCTTTTGGGGAGTTACCAGTACAGTAACCATACCAGGAAGTACTTAATTTATTAAGCTACTGCTTTTCTTAATCTCAGTGGAGATATTTACTGATAAACAGCTACCTACGCAGCATGTTCATGTCGTTCCTAAATGAGCTTTTATCTCTCTCCCCTCACCACAAATCAGATTCTTCTGAGGAGTTCCCCGTACATTATCCTTTCCCCTGTGTAATTACCTTAACAAGCTCCAGCTGTTTTTATTCTCAGAAGGTTTACTCCCTGATAACAGCTGCCTACCTCCTTCGTAAGTGCAGGTCCTAAATGAGCTTCTTTCTCTGTTACCTCACCACAATCCAGATTCTTTTGGGGAGTTACCAGTACAGTAACCATACCAGGAAGTACTTAATTTATTAAGCTACTGCTTTTCTTAATCTCAGTGGAGATATTTACTGCTAAACAGCTACCTACGCAGCATGTTCATGTCGTTCCTAAATGAGCTTTTATCTCTCTCCCCTCACCACAAATCAGATTCTTCTGAGGAGTTCCCAGTACATTATCCTTTCCCCTGTGTAATTACCTTAACAAGCTCCAGCTGATTTATTCTCAGAAGGTTTACTCCCTGATATACAGCTGCCTACCCCCTTCGTAAGTGCAGGTCCTAAATGAGCTTTTTTCTCTGTTCCCTCACCACAATCCAGATTCTTTCGGGGAGTTACCAGTACAGTAACCATACCAGCGAGTACTTAATTTATTAAGCTACTGCTTTTCTTAATCTCAGTAGAGAGATTTACTGATAAACAGCTACCTACGCAGCATGTTCCAATCGTTCTTAAATGAGCTTTTATCTCTCTCCCCTCACCACAAAACAGATTCTTCTGAGGAGTTCCCAGTACATTATCCTTTCCCCTGTGTAATTACCTTAACAAGCTCCAGCTGTTTTTATTCTCAGAAGGTTTACTCCCTGATATACAGCTGCCTACCCCCTTCGTAATTGCAGGTCCTAAATGAGCTTTTTTCTCTTTTCACTCACCACAATCCAGATTCTTTTGGGGAGTACCAGTACAGTAACCATACCAGGAAATACTTTATTTATTAAGCTACTGCTTTTCGTAATCTCAGTGGAGATATTTACTGATAAACAGCTACCTATGCAGCATGGAATTGTCGTTCTTAAATGTGCTTTTATCTCTCTCCCCTCACCACAAATCAGATTCTTCTGAGGAGTTCCCAGTACATTATCCTTTCCTCTGTGTAATTACCTTAAGAAGCTCCAGCTGTTTTTATTCTCAGAAGGTTTACTCCCTGATATACAGCTGCCTACCCCCTTCGTTAGTCCAGGTCCTAAATGAGCTTTTTTCTCTGTTCCCTCACCACAATCCAGATTCTTTTGGGGAGTTACCAGTACAGTAACCATACCAGGAAGTACTTAATTTATTAAGCTACTGCTTTTCTTAATCTCAGTGGAGATATTTACTGATAAACAGCTACCTACGCAGCATGTTCATGTCGTTCCTAAATGAGCTTTTATCTCTCTCCCCTCACCACTAATCAGATTCTTCTGAGGAGTTCCCAGTACATTATCCTTTCCCCTGTGTAATTACCTAACAAGGTCCAGCTGTTTTTATTCTCAGAAGGTTTACTCCCTGATATACAAATGACTACCCCCTTCGTAAGTGCAGGTCCTAAATGAGCTTTTTTCTCTGTTCCCTCACCACAATCCAGATTATTTTGGGGAGTTACCAGTACAGTAACCATACCAGGAAGTACTTAATTTATTAAGCTACTGCTTTTCTTAACTCAGTGGAGATATTTACTGATAAACAGCTACCTACGCAGCATGTTCATGTCGTTCCTAAAGGAGCTTTTATCTCTGTCCCCTCACCACAAATCAGATTCTTCTGAGGAGTTCACAGTACATTATCCTTTCCCCTGTGTAATTACCTTAACAAGCTACAGCTGTTTTTATTCTAAGAAGGTTTACTCCCTGGTATACAGCTGCCTACCCCCTTCGTAAGTGCAGGTCTTAAATGAGCTTTTTTCTCTGTTCTCTCACCACAATCCAGGTTCTTTTGGGGAGTTACCAGTACAGTAACCATACCAGGAAGTACTTAATTTATTAATCTACTGCTTTTCTTAATCTCAGTTTAGATATTTACTGATAAACAGCTACCTACACAGCACGTTCATGTCGTTCCTAAATGATCTTTTTTCTCTGTTCCCTCACCACAATCCAGATTCTTTTGGGGAGTTTCCAGTACAGTGTCCATACCAGGAACTACTTAATTTATTAAGCTACTGCTTTTCTTATTTTCAGTGGAGATATTTACTGATAAACAGACTACGTATGCAGCATGTTCATTTCGTTCATAAATGAGCTTTTATCTCTCTCCCCTCACCAAAAATCAGATTCTTCTGAGGAGTTCCCAGTACATTATCCTTTCCCCTGTGTAATTACCTTAACAAGCTCCAGCTGTTTTTATTCTCAGAAGGTTTACTCCCTGATATACCAATGCCTACCCCCTTCGTAAGTGCAGGTCCTAAATGAGCTTTTTTCTCTCTTCCCTCACCACAATCCAGATTCTTTTGGGAAGTTACCAGTACAGTAACAATACCAGGAAGTACTTTATTTATTAAGCTACTTCTTTTCTTAATCTCAGTGGAGATATTTACTGATAAACAGCTACCTACGCAGCATATACATGTCGTTCTTAAATGAGCTTTTATCTCTCTCCCCTCACCACAAACCAGATTCTTCTGAGGAGTTCCCAGTACATTATCCTTTCCCCTGTGTAATTACCTTAACAAGCTTCAGCTGTTTTTATTCTCCGAAGGTTTACTCCCTGATATACAGCTGCCTACACCCTTCGTAAGTGCGGGTCCTAAATGAGCTTTTTTCTCTGTTCCCGCACCACAATACAGATTCTTTTGGGGAGTTACCAGTACAGTTACCATACCTGGAAGTACTTAATTTATTAAGCTACTGCTTTTCTTAATCTCAGTGGAGATATTTACTGATAAACAGCTACCTACGCAGCATGTTCATGTCGTTCCTAAATGAGCTTTTATCTCTCTCCCCTCACCACAAATCAGATTCTTCTGAGGAGTTCCCCGTACATTATCCTTTCCCCTGTGTAATTACCTTAACAAGCTCCAGCTGTTTTTATTCTCAGAAGGTTTACTCCCTGATAACAGCTGCCTACCTCCTTCGTAAGTGCAGGTCCTAAATGAGCTTCTTTCTCTGTTCCCTCACCACAATCCAGATTCTTTTGGGGAGTTACCAGTACAGTAACCATACCAGGAAGTACTTAATTTATTAAGCTACTGCTTTTCTTAATCTCAGTGGAGATATTTACTGCTAAACAGCTACCTACGCAGCATGTTCATGTCGTTCCTAAATGAGCTTTTATCTCTCTCCCCTCACCACAAATCAGATTCTTCTGAGGAGTTCCCAGTACATTATCCTTTCCCCTGTGTAATTACCTTAACAAGCTCCAGCTGATTTATTCTCAGAAGGTTTACTCCCTGATATACAGCTGCCTACCCCCTTCGTAAGTGCAGGTCCTAAATGAGCTTTTTTCTCTGTTCCCTCACCACAATCCAGATTCTTTCGGGGAGTTACCAGTACAGTAACCATATCAGCGAGTACTTAATTTATTAAGCTACTGCTTTTCTTAATCTCAGTAGAGATATTTACTGATAAACAGCTACCTACGCAGCATGTTCCAATCGTTCTTAAATGAGCTTTTATCTCTCTCCCCTCACCACAAAACAGATTCTTCTGAGGAGTTCCCAGTACATTATCCTTTCCCCTGTGTAATTACCTTAACAAGCTCCAGCTGTTTTTATTCTCAGAAGGTTTACTCCCTGATATACAGCTGCCTACCCCCTTCGTAATTGCAGGTCCTAAATGAGCTTTTTTCACTGTTCCCTCACCACAATCCAGATTCTTTTGGGGAGTTACCAGTACAGTAACCATACCAGGAAGTACTTAATTTATTAAGCTACTGCTTTTCTTAATCTCAGTGGAGATATTTGCTGATAAACAGCTACCTACGCAGCATGTTCATGTCGTTCCTAAATGAGCTTTTTTTCTCTGTTCCCTCAGCATAATCCAGATTCTTTTGGGGAGTTACCATTACAGTATCCATACCAGGAAGTACTTAATTTATTAAGCTACTGTTTTCTTAATCTCAGTGGAGATATTTACTGATAAACAGCAACATATGCAGCATGTTCATGTCGTTCTTAAATGAGCTTTTATCTCTCTCCCCTCACCACAAATCAGATTCTTCTAAGGAGTTCCCAGTACATTATTCTTTCCCCTGTGTAATTACCTTAACAGGCTCCAGCTGTTTTTATTCTCAGAAGCGATACTCCCTGATAGACAGCTGCCTAACCCCTTCGTAAGTGGAGGTCCTAAATGAGCTATTTTCTCTGTTCCCTCACCACAATCCAGATTTTTTGGGGACTTACCAGTACAGTAACCATACCAGGAAGTACTTAATTTATTAAGCTACTGCTTTTCTTAATCTCAGTGGAGATATTTACTGATAAACACCTACCTAAGCAGCATGTTCATGTCGTTCCTAAATGAGGTTTTATCTCTCGCGCCTCATCACAAATCAGATTCTTCTGTGGAGTTCCCAGTGCATTATCCTTTCCCCTGTGTAATTTCCTTAACAAGCTCCAGCTGTTTTTATTCTCAGAAGGTTTACTCCCTGATATAAAACTGCCTACCACCTTCGTAAGTGCAGGTCTTAAATGAGCTTTTTTCTCTGTTCCCTCACCACAATCCAGATTCTTTTCGGGAGTTACCAGTACAGTATCCATACTAGGAAGTACTTAATTTATTAAGCTTCTGCTTTTCTTAATCTCAGTGGAGATATTTACTGATAAACAGCTACCTACGCAGCATGTTCATGTCGTCACTAAATGAGCTTTTATCTCTCTCCCCTCACCACAAATCAGATTCTTCTGAGGAGTTCCCTGTACATTATCCTTTCCCCTGTGTAATTACCTTAGAAGGTCCAGCTGTTTTTATTCTGAGAAGGTTTACTCCCTGATATACAACTGACTACCCCCTTTGTAAGTGCAGGTCCTAAATGAGCTTTTTTCTCTGTTCCCTCACCACAATCCAGATTCTTTTGTGGAGTCACAGTACAGTAACCAGACCAGGAAGCACTTAACTTATTAAGCTACTGCTTTTCTTAATCTCAGTGGAGATATTTACTGATAAACAGCTACCTAAGCAGCATGTTCATGTCCTTCCTAAATGAGCTTTTATCTCTCTCCCCTCACCACAAATCAGATTCTTCTGAGGAGTTCCCAGTACATTATCCTTTCCTCTGTGTAATTACCTTAAGAAGCTCCAGCTGTTTTTATTCTCAGAAGGTTTACTCCCTGATATACAGCTGCCTACCCCCTTCGTTAGTCCAGGTCCTATATGAGCTTTTTTCTCTGTTCCCTCACCACAATCCAGATTCTCTTGGGGAGTTACCAGTACAGTAACCATACCATTAAGTACTTAATTTATTAAGCTACTGCTTTTCTTAATCTCAGTGGAGATATTTACTGATAAACAGCTACCTACGCAGCATGTTCATGTCGTTCCTAAATGAGCTTTTATCTCTCTCCCCTCACCAAAAATCAGATTCTTCTGAGGAGTTCCCAGTACATTATCCTTTCCCCTGTGTAATTACCTAACAAGGTCCAGCTGTTTTTATTCTCAGAAGGTTTACTCCCTGATATACAAATGACTACCCCTTTCGTAAGTGCAGGTCCTAAATGAGCTTTTTTCTCTGTTCCCTCACCACAATCCAGATTCTTTTGGGGAGTTACCAGTACAGTAACCATACCAGGAAGTACTTAATTTATTAAGCTACTGCTTCTCTTAACTCAGTGGAGATATTTACTGATAAACAGCTACCTACGCAGCATGTTCATGTCGTTCCTAAATGAGCTTTTATCTCTCTCCCCTCACCACAAATCAGATTCTTCTGAGGAGTTCCCAGTACATTATCCTTCCCCCTGTGTAATTACCTTAACAAGATCCAGCTGTTTTTATTCTCAGAAGGTTTACTCCCTGGTCCTAAATGAGTTTTTTCTCTGTTCCCTCACCAAATTCCAGATTCTTTTGTGGAGTCACAGTACAGTAACCAGACCAGGAAGCACTTAACTTATTAAGCTACTGCTTTTCTTAATCTCAGTGGAGATATTTACTGATAAACAGCTACCTACGCAGCATGTTCATGTCGTTCCTAAATGAGCTTTTATCTCTGTCCCCTCACCACAAATCAGATTCTTCTGAGGAGTTCCCAGTACATTATCCTTTCCCCTGTGTAATTACCTTAACAAGCTACAGCTGTTGTTATTCTAAGAAGGTTTACTCCCTGGTATACAGCTGCCTACCCCCTTCGTAAGTGCAGGTCTTAAATGAGCTTTTTTCTCTGTTCTCTCACCACAATCCAGGTTCTTTTGGGGAGTTACCAGTACAGTAACCATACCCGGAAGTACTTAATTTAATAATCTACTGCTTTTCTTAATCTCAGTTTAGATATTTACTGATAAACAGCTACCTACGCTGCACGTTCATGTCGTTCCTAAATGATCTTTTTTCTCTGTTACCTCACCACAATCCAGATTCTTTTGGGGAGTTACCAGTACAGTAACCATAACAGGAAGTACTTAATTTATTAAGCTACTGCTTTTCTTAATCTCAGTGGAGATATTTACTGATAAACAGCTACCTACGCAGCATGTTCATGTCGTTCCTAAATGAGCTTTTATCTCTCTCCCCTCACCACAAATCAGATTCTTCTGAGGAGTTCCCAGTACATTATCCTTTCCCCTGTGTAATTACCTTAACAAGCTCTAGTTGTTTTTATTCTCAGAAGGTTTGCTCCCTGATATACAGCTGCCTACCCCTTTCGTAAGTGCAGATCATAAATGAGCTTTTTTCTCTGTTCCCTCACCACAATCCATATTCTTTTGGGGAGTTACCAGTACAGTAACCATACCAGGAAGTACTTAATTTATTAAGCTACTGCTTTTCTTAATCTCAGTGGAGATATTTGCTGATAAACAGCTACCTACGCAGCATGTTCATGTCGTTCCTAAATGAGCTTTTTTTCTCTGTTCCCTCAGCATAATCCAGATTCTTTTGGGGAGTTACCATTACAGTATCCATACCAGGAAGTACTTAATTTATTAAGCTACTGTTTTCTTAATCTCAGTGGAGATATTTACTGATAAACAGCAACATATGCAGCATGTTCATGTCGTTCTTAAATGAGCTTTTATCTCTCTCCCCTCACCACAAATCAGATTCTTCTAAGGAGTTCCCAGTACATTATTCTTTCCCCTGTGTAATTACCTTAACAGGCTCCAGCTGTTTTTATTCTCAGAAGCGATACTCCCTGATAGACAGCTGCCTAACCCCTTCGTAAGTGGAGGTCCTAAATGAGCTATTTTCTCTGTTCCCTCACCACAATCCAGATTTTTTGGGGACTTACCAGTACAGTAACCATACCAGGAAGTACTTAATTTATTAAGCTACTGCTTTTCTTAATCTCAGTGGAGATATTTACTGATAAACACCTACCTAAGCAGCATGTTCATGTCGTTCCTAAATGAGGTTTTATCTCTCGCGCCTCATCACAAATCAGATTCTTCTGTGGAGTTCCCAGTGCATTATCCTTTCCCCTGTGTAATTTCCTTAACAAGCTCCAGCTGTTTTTATTCTCAGAAGGTTTACTCCCTGATATAAAACTGCCTACCACCTTCGTAAGTGCAGGTCTTAAATGAGCTTTTTTCTCTGTTCCCTCACCACAATCCAGATTCTTTTCGGGAGTTACCAGTACAGTATCCATACTAGGAAGTACTTAATTTATTAAGCTTCTGCTTTTCTTAATCTCAGTGGAGATATTTACTGATAAACAGCTACCTACGCAGCATGTTCATGTCGTCACTAAATGAGCTTTTATCTCTCTCCCCTCACCACAAATCAGATTCTTCTGAGGAGTTCCCTGTACATTATCCTTTCCCCTGTGTAATTACCTTAGAAGGTCCAGCTGTTTTTATTCTCAGAAGGTTTACTCCCTGATATACAACTGACTACCCCCTTTGTAAGTGCAGGTCCTAAATGAGCTTTTTTCTCTGTTCCCTCACCACAATCCAGATTCTTTTGTGGAGTCACAGTACAGTAACCAGACCAGGAAGCACTTAACTTATTAAGCTACTGCTTTTCTTAATCTCAGTGGAGATATTTACTGATAAACAGCTACCTAAGCAGCATGTTCATGTCCTTCCTAAATGAGCTTTTATCTCTCTCCCCTCACCACAAATCAGATTCTTCTGAGGAGTTCCCAGTACATTATCCTTTCCTCTGTGTAATTACCTTAAGAAGCTCCAGCTGTTTTTATTCTCAGAAGGTTTACTCCCTGATATACAGCTGCCTACCCCCTTCGTTAGTCCAGGTCCTATATGAGCTTTTTTCTCTGTTCCCTCACCACAATCCAGATTCTCTTGGGGAGTTACCAGTACAGTAACCATACCATTAAGTACTTAATTTATTAAGCTACTGCTTTTCTTAATCTCAGTGGAGATATTTACTGATAAACAGCTACCTACGCAGCATGTTCATGTCGTTCCTAAATGAGCTTTTATCTCTCTCCCCTCACCAAAAATCAGATTCTTCTGAGGAGTTCCCAGTACATTATCCTTTCCCCTGTGTAATTACCTAACAAGGTCCAGCTGTTTTTATTCTCAGAAGGTTTACTCCCTGATATACAAATGACTACCCCTTTCGTAAGTGCAGGTCCTAAATGAGCTTTTTTCTCTGTTCCCTCACCACAATCCAGATTCTTTTGGGGAGTTACCAGTACAGTAACCATACCAGGAAGTACTTAATTTATTAAGCTACTGCTTCTCTTAACTCAGTGGAGATATTTACTGATAAACAGCTACCTACGCAGCATGTTCATGTCGTTCCTAAATGAGCTTTTATCTCTCTCCCCTCACCACAAATCAGATTCTTCTGAGGAGTTCCCAGTACATTATCCTTCCCCCTGTGTAATTACCTTAACAAGATCCAGCTGTTTTTATTCTCAGAAGGTTTACTCCCTGGTCCTAAATGAGTTTTTTCTCTGTTCCCTCACCAAATTCCAGATTCTTTTGTGGAGTCACAGTACAGTAACCAGACCAGGAAGCACTTAACTTATTAAGCTACTGCTTTTCTTAATCTCAGTGGAGATATTTACTGATAAACAGCTACCTACGCAGCATGTTCATGTCGTTCCTAAATGAGCTTTTATCTCTGTCCCCTCACCACAAATCAGATTCTTCTGAGGAGTTCCCAGTACATTATCCTTTCCCCTGTGTAATTACCTTAACAAGCTACAGCTGTTGTTATTCTAAGAAGGTTTACTCCCTGGTATACAGCTGCCTACCCCCTTCGTAAGTGCAGGTCTTAAATGAGCTTTTTTCTCTGTTCTCTCACCACAATCCAGGTTCTTTTGGGGAGTTACCAGTACAGTAACCATACCCGGAAGTACTTAATTTATTAATCTACTGCTTTTCTTAATCTCAGTTTAGATATTTACTGATAAACAGCTACCTACGCTGCACGTTCATGTCGTTCCTAAATGATCTTTTTTCTCTGTTACCTCACCACAATCCAGATTCTTTTGGGGAGTTACCAGTACAGTAACCATAACAGGAAGTACTTAATTTATTAAGCTACTGCTTTTCTTAATCTCAGTGGAGATATTTACTGATAAACAGCTACCTACGCAGCATGTTCATGTCGTTCCTAAATGAGCTTTTATCTCTCTCCCCTCACCACAAATCAGATTCTTCTGAGGAGTTCCCAGTACATTATCCTTTCCCCTGTGTAATTACCTTAACAAGCTCTAGTTGTTTTTATTCTCAGAAGGTTTGCTCCCTGATATACAGCTGCCTACCCCTTTCGTAAGTGCAGATCATAAATGAGCTTTTTTCTCTGTTCCCTCACCACAATCCATATTCTTTTGGGGAGTTACCAGTACAGTAACCATACCAGGAAGTACTTAATTTATTAAGCTACTGCTTTTCTTAATCTCAGTGGAGGTATTTGCTGATAAACAGCTACCTACGCAGCATGTTCATGTCGTTCCTAAATGAGCTTTTTTTCTCTGTTCCCTCAGCATAATCCAGATTCATTTGGGGAGTTACCATTACAGTATCCATACCAGGAAGTACTTAATTTATTAAGCTACTGTTTTCTTAATCTCAGTGGAGATATTTACTGATAAACAGCAACGTATGCAGCATGTTCATGTCGTTCTTAAATGAGCTTTTATCTCTCTCCCCTCACCACAAATCAGATTCTTCTAAGGAGTTCCCAGTACATTATTCTTTCCCCTGTTTAATTACCTTAACAGGCTCCAGCTGTTTTTATTCTCAGAAGCGATACTCCCTGATAGACAGCTGCCTAACCCCTTCGTAAGTGGAGGTCCTAATTGAGCTATTTTCTCTGTTCCCTCACCACAATCCAGATTTTTTGGGGAGTTACCAGTACAGTAACCATACCAGGAAGTACTTAATTTATTAAGCTACTGCTTTTCTTAATCTCAGTGGAGATATTTACTGATAAACACCTACCTAAGCAGCATGTTCATGTCGTTCCTAAATGAGGTTTTATCTCTCTCGCCTCATCACAAATCAGATTCTTCTGTGGAGTTCCCAGTGCATTATCCTTTCCCCTGTGTAATTACCTTAACAAGCTCCAGCTGTTTTTATTCTCAGAAGGTTTACTCCCTGATATACAACTGCCTACCACCTTCGTAAGTGCAGGTCCTAAATGAGCTTTTTTCTCTGTTCCCTCACCACAATCCAGATTCTTTTCGGGAGTTACCAGTACAGTATCCATACTAGGAAGTACTTAATTTATTAAGCTACTGCTTTTCTTAATCTCAGTGGAGATATTTACTGATAAACAGCTACCTACGCAGCATGTTCATGTAGTTCCTAAATGAGCTATTATCTCTATCCCATCACCACAAATCAGATTCTTCTGAGGAGTTCCCAGTACATTATCCTTTCCCCTGTATAATTACCTTACAAGGTCCAGCTGTTTTTATTCTCAGAAGGTTTACTCCCTGATATACAACTGACTACCCCCTTTGTAAGTGCAGGTCCTAAATGAGCTTTTTTCTCTGTTCCCTCACCACAATCCAGATTCTTTTGGGGAGTTACCAGTACAGTAACCATACCAGGAAGTACTTAATTTATTAAGCTACTAATTTTCTTAACTCAGTGGAGATATTTACTGATAAACATCTTCCTACGCAGCATGTTCATGTCGTTCCTAAATGAGCTTTTATCTCTCTCCCCTCACCACAAATCAGATTCTTCTGAGGAGTTCCCAGTACATTATCCTTCCCCCTGTGTAATTACCTTAACAAGATCCAGCTGTTTTTATTCTCAGAAGGTTTACTCCCTGGTCCTAAATGAGCTTTTTTCTCTGTTCCCTCACCACAATCCAGATTCTTTTGTGGAGTCACAGTACAGTAACCAGACCAAGAAGCACTTAACTTATTAAGCTACTGCTTTTCTTAATCTCAGTGGAGATATTTACTGATAAACAGCTACCTACGCAGCATGTTCATGTCCTTCCTAAATGAGCTTTTATCTCTGTCCCCTCACCACCAATCAGATTCTTCTGAGGAGTTCCCAGTACATTATCCTTTCCCCTGTGTAATTACCTTAACAAGCTACAGCTGTTTTTATTCTAAGAAGGTTTACTCCCTGGTATACAGCTGCCTACCCTCTTCGTAAGTGCAGGTCTTAAATGAGCTTTTTTCTATGTTCTCTCACCACAATCCAGGTAATTTTGGGGAGTTACCAGTACAGTAACCATACCAGGAAGTACTTAATTTATTAATCTACTGCTTTTCTTAATCTCAGTTTAGATATTTACTGATAAACAGCTACCTACGCAGCACGTTCATGTCGTTCCTAAATGACCTTTTTATCTGTTCCCTCACCACAATCCAGATTCTTTTGGGGAGTTTCCAGTACAGTGTCCATACCAGGAACTACTTAATTTATTAAGCTACTGCTTTTCTTAATCTCAGTGGAGATATTTACTGATAAACAGCTACGTATGCAGCATGTTCATTTCGTTCATGAATGAGCTTTTATCTCTCTCCCCTCACCAAAAATCAGATTCTTCTGAGGAGTTCCCAGTACATTATCCTTTCCCCTGTGTAATTACCTTAACAAGCTCCAGCTGTTTTTATTCTCAGAAGGTTTACTCCCTGATATACCAATGCCTACCCCCTTCGTAAGTGCAGGTCCTAAATGAGCTTTTTTCTCTCTTCCCTCACCACAATCCAGATTCTTTTGGGGAGTTACCAGTACAGTAACCATACCAGGAAGTACTTTATTTATTAAGCTACTGCTTTTCTTAATCTCAGTGGAGATATTTACTGATAAACAGCTACCTACGCAGCATATTCATGTCGTTCCTAAATGAGCTTTTATCTCTCTCCCGTCACCATTAATCAGATTCTTCTGAGGAGTTCCCAGTTCATTATCCTTTCCCCTGTGTAATTACCTTAACAAGCTCCAGTTGTTTTTATTCTCAGAATGTTTACTCCCTGATATACAGCTGCCTACCCCTCTGTAAGTGCAGGTCCTAAATGAGATTTTTCCTCTGTTCCCTCACCACAATCCAGATTCTTTTGGGGAGTTACCAGTATAGTAACCATACCAGGAAGTACTTAATTTATTAAGCTACTGCTTTTCTTAATCTCAGTGGAGATATTCACTGATAAACAGCTACCTACGCAGCATGTTCATGTCGTTACTAAATGAGCTTTTATCTCTATCCCCTCACCACAAATCAGATTCTTCTGAGGAGTTCCCAGTACATTATCCTTTCCCCTGTGTAATTACTTTAACAAGCTCCAGCTGTTTTTATTCTCAGAAGGTTTACTCCCTGATATACAGCTGCCTACCCCCTTCGTAAGTGCAGGTCCTATATGAGCTTTTTTCTCTGTTCCCTCAGCATAATCCAGATTCTTTTGGGGAGTTACCAGTACAGTAACCATACCAGGAAGTACTTAATTTATTAAGCTACTGCTTTTCTTAATCTCAGTGGAGATATTTACTGAAAAACAGCTACCTACGCAGCATGTTCATGTCGTTCCTAAATGAGCTTTTATCTCTCTCCCCTCACCACAAATCAGATTCTTCTGAGGAGTTCCCAGTACATTATCCTTTCCCCTGTGTAATTACCTTAACAAGCTCCAGCTGTTTTTATTCTCAGAATGTTTACTCCCTGATATACAGCTGCCTACCCCCTTCGTAAGTGCAGGTCCTAAATGAGCTTTTTTCTCTGTTCCCTCACCACAATCCAGATTCTTTTGGGGAGTTACCAGTACAGTAACCATACCAGGAAGTACTTAATTTATTAAGCTACCGCTTTTTTTAATCTCAGTGGAGATATTTACTGATAAACATCTACCTACGCAGCATGTTCATGTCGTTCCTAAATGAGCTTTTATCTCTCTCCCCTCACCACAAATCAGATTCTTCTGAGGAGTTCCCAGTACATTATCCTTTCCCCTGTGTAATTACCTAAACAAGCTCCAGCTGTTTTTATTCTCAGAAGGTTTACTCCCTGATATACAGCTGCCTACCCTCTTCAAAAGTGCAGGTCCTAAATGAGCTTTTTTCTCTGTTCCCTCACCACAATCCAGATTCTTTAGGGGAGTTACCAGTACATTATCCTTTCTCCTGTGTAATTACCTTAACAACCTCCAGCTGTTTTTATTCTCAGAAGGTTTACTCCCTGATATACAGCTTCCTACCCCCTTCGTAAGTGCAGGTCCTAAATGAGCTTTTTTCTCTGTTCCCTCACCACAATCCAGATTCTTTTGGGGAGTTACCCGTACAGTAACCATACCAGGAAGTACTTAAATTATTAAGCTACTGCTTTTCTTAATCTCAGTGGAGATATTTACAGATAAACAGATACCTACGCAGCATGTTCATGTCGTTCCTAAATGAGCTTTTATCTCTCTCCCCTCACGACAAATCAGATTCTTCTGAGGAGTTCCCAGTACATTATCATTTCCCCTGTGTAGTTACCTTAACAAGCTCCAGCTGTTTTTATTCTCAGAAGGTTTACTCCCTGATATACATCTGCCTACCCCCTTCGTAAGTGCAGGTCCTAAATGAGCTTTTTTCTCTGTTCCCTCACCACAATCCAGATTCTTTTGGGGAGTTACAAGTACAGTAATCATACCAGGAAGTACTTAATTTATTAAGCTACTGCTTTTCTTAATCTCAGTGGAGATATTTACTGATAAACAGCTCCTACGCAGCATGTTCATGTCGTTCCTAAATGAGCTTTTTTCTCTGTTCCTTCACCACAATCCAGATTCTTTTGGGGAGTTACCAGTACAGTATCCATTCCAGCAAGTACTTAATTTATTAAGCTACTGCTTTTCTTAATCTCAGTGGAGATATTTACTGATAAACAGCTACGTATGCATCATGTTCATGTCGTTAATAAATGAGTTATTATCTCTCTCCCCTCACCACAAATCAGATTCTTCTGAGGAATTCCCAGTACATTATCCTTTCCCCTATGCAATTACCTTAACAAGTTCCAGCTGTTTTTATTCTCAGAAGGTTTACTCCCTGATATACAGCTGCCTACCCCCTTCGTAAGTGCAGGTCCTAAATGAGCTTTTTTCTCTGTTCCCTCACCACAATCCAGATTCTTTTGGGGAGTTACCAGTACATTATCCATACCAGGAAGTACTTAATTTATTAAGCTACTGCTTTTCTTAATCTCAGTGGAGATATTTCCTGATAAACAGCTACCTACGCAGCATGTTCATGTCGTTCTTAAATGAGCTTTTATCTCTCTCCCCTCATGACAAATCAGATTCTTCTGTGGAGTTCCAAGTACATTATCCTTTACCCTGTGTAATTACCTTAACAAGCTCCAGCTGTTTTTATTCTCAGAAGGTTTACTCCCTGATATACAGCTGCCTACCCCCTTCGTAAGTGCAGGTCCTAAATGAGCTTTTTTCTCTGTTCCCTCACCACAATCCAGATTCTTTTGGGGAGTTACCAGTACATTATCCATACCAGGAAGTACTTAATTTATTAAGCTACTGCTTTTCTTAATCTCAGTGGAGATATTTCCTGATAAACAGCTACCTACGCAGCATGTTCATGTCGTTCTTAAATGAGCTTTTATCTCTCTCCCCTCATGACAAATCAGATTCTTCTGTGGAGTTCCAAGTACATTATCCTTTACCCTGTGTAATTACCTTAACAAGCTCCAGCTGTTTTTATTCTCAGAAGGTTTACTCCCTGATAACAGCTGCCTACCTCCTTCGTAAGTGCAGGTCCTAAATGAGCTTCTTTCTCTGTTACCTCACCACAATCCAGATTCTTTTGGGGAGTTACCAGTACAGTAACCATACCAGGAAGTACTTAATTTATTAAGCTACTGCTTTTCTTAATCTCAGTGGAGATATTTACTGCTAAACAGCTACCTACGCAGCATGTTCATGTCGTTCCTAAATGAGCTTTTATCTCTCTCCCCTCACCACAAATCAGATTCTTCTGAGGAGTTCCCAGTACATTATCCTTTCCCCTGTGTAATTACCTTAACAAGCTCCAGCTGATTTATTCTCAGAAGGTTTACTCCCTGATATACAGCTGCCTACCCCCTTCGTAAGTGCAGGTCCTAAATGAGCTTTTTTCTCTGTTCCCTCACCACAATCCAGATTCTTTCGGGGAGTTACCAGTACAGTAACCATACCAGCGAGTACTTAATTTATTAAGCTACTGCTTTTCTTAATCTCAGTAGAGAGATTTACTGATAAACAGCTACCTACGCAGCATGTTCCAATCGTTCTTAAATGAGCTTTTATCTCTCTCCCCTCACCACAAAACAGATTCTTCTGAGGAGTTCCCAGTACATTATCCTTTCCCCTGTGTAATTACCTTAACAAGCTCCAGCTGTTTTTATTCTCAGAAGGTTTACTCCCTGATATACAGCTGCCTACCCCCTTCGTAATTGCAGGTCCTAAATGAGCTTTTTTCTCTTTTCACTCACCACAATCCAGATTCTTTTGGGGAGTACCAGTACAGTAACCATACCAGGAAATACTTTATTTATTAAGCTACTGCTTTTCGTAATCTCAGTGGAGATATTTACTGATAAACAGCTACCTATGCAGCATGGAATTGTCGTTCTTAAATGTGCTTTTATCTCTCTCCCCTCACCACAAATCAGATTCTTCTGAGGAGTTCCCAGTACATTATCCTTTCCTCTGTGTAATTACCTTAAGAAGCTCCAGCTGTTTTTATTCTCAGAAGGTTTACTCCCTGATATACAGCTGCCTACCCCCTTCGTTAGTCCAGGTCCTAAATGAGCTTTTTTCTCTGTTCCCTCACCACAATCCAGATTCTTTTGGGGAGTTACCAGTACAGTAACCATACCAGGAAGTACTTAATTTATTAAGCTACTGCTTTTCTTAATCTCAGTGGAGATATTTACTGATAAACAGCTACCTACGCAGCATGTTCATGTCGTTCCTAAATGAGCTTTTATCTCTCTCCCCTCACCACTAATCAGATTCTTCTGAGGAGTTCCCAGTACATTATCCTTTCCCCTGTGTAATTACCTAACAAGGTCCAGCTGTTTTTATTCTCAGAAGGTTTACTCCCTGATATACAAAAGACTACCACCTTCGTAAGTGCAGGTCCTAAATGAGCTTTTTTCTCTGTTCCCTCACCACAATCCAGATTCTTTTGGGGAGTTACCAGTACAGTAACCATACCAGGAAGTACTTAATTTATTAAGCTACTGCTTTTCTTAACTCAGTGGAGATATTTACTGATAAACAGCTACCTACGCAGCATGTTCATGTCGTTCCTAAAGGAGCTTTTATCTCTGTCCCCTCACCACAAATCAGATTCTTCTGAGGAGTTCCCAGTACATTATCCTTTCCCCTGTGTAATTACCTTAACAAGCTACAGCTGTTTTTATTCTAAGAAGGTTTACTCCCTGGTATACAGCTGCCTACCCCCTTCGTAAGTGCAGGTCTTAAATGAGCTTTTTTCTCTGTTCTCTCACCACAATCCAGGTTCTTTTGGGGAGTTACCAGTACAGTAACCATACCAGGAAGTACTTAATTTATTAATCTACTGCTTTTCTTAATCTCAGTTTAGATATTTACTGATAAACAGCTACCTACACAGCACGTTCATGTCGTTCCTAAATGATCTTTTTTCTCTGTTCGCTCACCACAATCCAGATTCTTTTGGGGAGTTTCCAGTACAGTGTCCATACCAGGAACTACTTAATTTATTAAGCTACTGCTTTTCTTATTTTCAGTGGAGATATTTACTGATAAACAGACTACGTATGCAGCATGTTCATTTCGTTCATAAATGAGCTTTTATCTCTCTCCCCTCACCAAAAATCAGATTCTTCTGAGGAGTTCCCAGTACATTATCCTTTCCCCTGTGTAATTACCTTAACAAGCTCCAGCTGTTTTTAATCTCAGAAGGTTTACTCCCTGATATACCAATGCCTACCCCCTTCGTAAGTGCAGGTCCTAAATGAGCTTTTTTCTCTCTTCCCTCACCACAATCCAGATTCTTTTGGGGAGTTACCAGTACAGTAACAATACCAGGAAGTACTTTATTTATTAAGCTACTTCTTTTCTTAATCTCAGTGGAGATATTTACTGATAAACAGCTACCTACGCAGCATATACATGTCGTTCTTAAATGAGCTTTTATCTCTCTCCCCTCACCACAAACCAGATTCTTCTGAGGAGTTCCCAGTACATTATCCTTTCCCCTGTGTAATTACCTTAACAAGCTTCAGCTGTTTTTATTCTCCGAAGGTTTACTCCCTGATATACAGCTGCCTACACCCTTCGTAAGTGCGGGTCCTAAATGAGCTTTTTTCTCTGTTCCCGCACCACAATACAGATTCTTTTGGGGAGTTACCAGTACAGTTACCATACCTGGAAGTACTTAATTTATTAAGCTACTGCTTTTCTTAATCTCAGTGGAGATATTTACTGATAAACAGCTACCTACGCAGCATGTTCATGTCGTTCCTAAATGAGCTTTTATCTCTCTCCCCTCACCACAAATCAGATTCTTCTGAGGAGTTCCCCGTACATTATCCTTTCCCCTGTGTAATTACCTTAACAAGCTCCAGCTGTTTTTATTCTCAGAAGGTTTACTCCCTGATAACAGCTGCCTACCTCCTTCGTAAGTGCAGGTCCTAAATGAGCTTCTTTCTCTGTTCCCTCACCACAATCCAGATTCTTTTGGGGAGTTACCAGTACAGTAACCATACCAGGAAGTACTTAATTTATTAAGCTACTGCTTTTCTTAATCTCAGTGGAGATATTTACTGCTAAACAGCTACCTACGCAGCATGTTCATGTCGTTCCTAAATGAGCTTTTATCTCTCTCCCCTCACCACAAATCAGATTCTTCTGAGGAGTTCCCAGTACATTATCCTTTCCCCTGTGTAATTACCTTAACAAGCTCCAGCTGATTTATTCTCAGAAGGTTTACTCCCTGATATACAGCTGCCTACCCCCTTCGTAAGTGCAGGTCCTAAATGAGCTTTTTTCTCTGTTCCCTCACCACAATCCAGATTCTTTCGGGGAGTTACCAGTACAGTAACCATATCAGCGAGTACTTAATTTATTAAGCTACTGCTTTTCTTAATCTCAGTAGAGATATTTACTGATAAACAGCTACCTACGCAGCATGTTCCAATCGTTCTTAAATGAGCTTTTATCTCTCTCCCCTCACCACAAAACAGATTCTTCTGAGGAGTTCCCAGTACATTATCCTTTCCCCTGTGTAATTACCTTAACAAGCTCCAGCTGTTTTTATTCTCAGAAGGTTTACTCCCTGATATACAGCTGCCTACCCCCTTCGTAATTGCAGGTCCTAAATGAGCTTTTTTCTCTTTTCACTCACCACAATCCAGATTCTTTTGGGGAGTACCAGTACAGTAACCATACCAGGAAATACTTTATTTATTAAGCTACTGCTTTTCGTAATCTCAGTGGAGATATTTACTGATAAACAGCTACCTATGCAGCATGGAATTGTCGTTCTTAAATGTGCTTTTATCTCTCTCCCCTCACCACAAATCAGATTCTTCTGAGGAGTTCCCAGTACATTATCCTTTCCTCTGTGTAATTACCTTAAGAAGCTCCAGCTGTTTTTATTCTCAGAAGGTTTACTCCCTGATATACCAATGACTACCCCCTTCGTAAGTGCAGGTCCTAAATGAGCTTTTTTCTCTGTTCCCTCACCACAATCCAGATTCTTTTGGGGAGTTACCAGTACAGTAACCATACCAGGAAGTACTTAATTTATTAAGCTACTGCTTTTCTTAACTCAGTGGAGATATTTACTGATAAACAGCTACCTACGCAGCATGTTCATGTCGTTCCTAAATGAGCTTTTATCTCTGTCCCCTCACCACAAATCAGATTCTTCTGAGGAGTTCCCAGTACATTATCCTTTCCCCTGTGTAATTACCTTAACAAGCTACAGCTGTTTTTATTCTAAGAAGGTTTACTCCCTGGTATACAGCTGCCTACCCCCTTCGTAAGTGCAGGTCTTAAATGAGCTTTTTTCTCTGTTCTCTCACCACAATCCAGTTTCTTTTGGGGAGTTACCAGTACAGTAACCATACCAGGAAGTACTTAATTTATTAATCTACTGCTTTTCTTAATCTCAGTTTAGATATTTACTGATAAACAGCTACCTACGCAGCACGTTCATGTCGTTTCTAAATGATCTTTTTTCTCTGTTCCCTCACCACAATCCAGATTCTTTTGGGGAGTTTCCAGTACAGTGTCCATACCAGGAACTACTTAATTTATTAAGCTACTGCTTTTCTTATTTTCAGTGGAGATATTTACTGATAAACAGCTACGTATGCAGCATGTTCATTTCGTTCATAAATGAGCTTTTATCTCTCTCCCCTCACCAAAAATCAGATTCTTCTGAGGAGTTCCCAGTACATTATCCTTTCCCCTGTGTAATTACCTTAACAAGCTCCAGCTGTTTTTATTCTCAGATGGTTTACTCCCTGATATACCAATGCCTACCCCCTTCGTAAGTGCAGGTCCTAAATGAGCTTATTTCTCTCTTCCCTCACCACAATCCAGATTCTTTTGGGAGTTACCAGTACAGTAACAATACCAGGAAGTACTTTATTTATTAAGCTACTTCTTTTCTTAATCTCAGTGGAGATATTACTGATAAACAGCTACCTACGCAGCATATACATGTCGTTCTTAAATGAGCTTTTATCTCTCTCCCCTCACCACAAATCAGATTCTTCTGAGGAGTTCCCAGTACATTATCCTTTCCCCTGTGTAATTACCTTAACAAGCTTCAGCTGTTTTATTCTCCGAAGGTTTACTCCCTGATATACAGCTGCCTACACCCTTCGTAAGTGCGGGTCCTAAATGATCTTTTTTCTCTGTTCCCGCACCACAATACAGATTCTTTTGGGGAGTTACCAGTACAGTTACCATACCTGGAAGTACTTAATTTATTAAGCTACTGCTTTTCTTAATCTCAGTGGAGATATTTACTGATAAACAGCTACCTACGCAGCATGTTCATATCGTTCCTAAATGAGCTGTTATCTCTCTCCCCTCACCACAAATCAGATTCTTCTTAGGAGTTTCAAGTACATTAATCTTTCCCCTGTGTAATTACCTTAACAAGCTCCAGATGTTTTTATCCTCAGAATGTTTACTCCCTGATATACAGCTGCCTATCCCCTTCGTAAGTGCAGGTCCTAAATGAGCTTTTTTCTCTGTTCCCTCACCACAATCCAGATTCTTTTGGGGAGTTACCAGTACAGTAACCATACCAGGAAGTACTTAATTATTAAGCTACTGCTTTTCTTAATCTCAGTGGAGATATTTACTGATAAACAGGTACCTACGCAGCATGTTCATGTCCTTCCTAAATGAGCTTATATCTCTCTCCCCTCACCACAAATCAGATTCTTCTGAGGAGTTCCCAGTACATTATCCTTTCCCCTGTGTAATTACCTTAACAAGCTCCAGTTGTTTTTATTCTCAGAAGGTTTGCTCCCTGATATACAGCTGCCTACCCCTTTCGTAAGTGCAGATCATAAATGAGCTTTTTTCTCTGTTCCCTCACCACAATCCATATTCTTTTGGGGAGTTACCAGTACAGTAACCATACCAGGAAGTACTTAATTTATTAAGCTACTGCTTTTCTTAATCTCAGTGGAGATATTTGCTGATAAACAGCTACCTACGCAGCATGTTCATGTCGTTCCTAAATGAGCTTTTTTTCTCTGTTCCCTCAGCATAATCCAGATTCTTTTGGGGAGTTACCATTACAGTATCCATACCAGGAAGTACTTAATTTATTAAGCTACTGTTTTCTTAATCTCAGTGGAGATATTTACTGATAAACAGCAACATATGCAGCATGTTCATGTCGTTCTTAAAAGAGCTTTTATCTCTCTCCCCTCACCACAAATCAGATTCTTCTAAGGAGTTCCCAGTACATTATTCTTTCCCCTGTGTAATTACCTTAACAGGCTCCAGCTGTTTTAATTCTCAGAAGCGATACTCCCTGATAGACAGCTGCCTAACCCCTTCGTAAGTGGAGGTCCTAAATGAGCTATTTTCTCTGTTCCCTCACCACAATCCAGATTTTTTGGGGAGTTACCAGTACAGTAACCATACCAGGAAGTACTTAATTTATTAAGCTACTGCTTTTCTTAATCTCAGTGGAGATATTTACTGATAAACACCTACCTAAGCAGCATGTTCATGTCGTTCCTAAATGAGGTTTTATCTCTCTCGCCTCATCACAAATCAGATTCTTCTGTGGAGTTCCCAGTGCATTATCCTTTCCCCTGTGTAATTTCCTTAACAAGCTCCAGCTGTTTTATTCTCAGAAGGTTTACTCCCTGATATAAAACTGCCTACCACCTTCGTAAGTGCAGGTCTTAAATGAGCTTTTTTCTCTGTTCCCTCACCACAATCCAGATTCTTTTCGGGAGTTACCAGTACAGTATCCATACTAGGAAGTACTTAATTTATTAAGCTTCTGCTTTTCTTAATCTCAGTGGAGATATTTACTGATAAACAGCTACCTACGCAGCATGTTCATGTCGTTCCTAAATGAGCTTTTATCTCTCTCCCCTCACCACAAATCAGATTCTTCTGAGGAGTTCCCAGTACATTATCCTTTCCCCTGTGTAATTACCTTACAAGGTCCAGCTGTTTTTATTCTCAGAAGGTTTACTCCCTGATATACAACTGACTACCCCCTTTGTAAGTGCAGGTCCTAAATGAGCTTTTTTCTCTGTTCCCTCACCACAATCCAGATTCTTTTGTGGAGTCACAGTACAGTAACCAGACCAGGAAGCACTTAACTTATTAAGCTACTGCTTTTCTTAATCTCAGTGGAGATATTTACTGATAAACAGCTACCTAAGCAGCATGTTCATGTCCTTCCTAAATGAGCTTTTATCTCTCTCCCCTCACCACAAATCAGATTCTTCTGAGGAGTTCCCAGTACATTATCCTTTCCTCTGTGTAATTACCTTAAGAAGCTCCAGCTGTTTTTATTCTCAGAAGGTTTACTCCCTGATATACAGCTGCCTACCCCCTTCGTTAGTCCAGGTCCTATATGAGCTTTTTTCTCTGTTCCCTCACCACAATCCAGATTCTCTTGGGGAGTTACCAGTACAGTAACCATACCATTAAGTACTTAATTTATTAAGCTACTGCTTTTCTTAATCTCAGTGGAGATATTTACTGATAAACAGCTACCTACGCAGCATGTTCATGTCGTTCCTAAATGAGCTTTTATCTCTCTCCCCTCACCAAAAATCAGATTCTTCTGAGGAGTTCCCAGTACATTATCCTTTCCCCTGTGTAATTACCTAACAAGGTCCAGCTGTTTTTATTCTCAGAAGGTTTACTCCCTGATATACAAATGACTACCCCCTTCGTAAGTGCAGGTCCTAAATGAGCTTTTTTCTCTGTTCCCTCACCACAATCCAGATTCTTTTGGGGAGTTACCAGTACAGTAACCATACCAGGAAGTACTTAATTTATTAAGCTACTGCTTCTCTTAACTCAGTGGAGATATTTACTGATAAACAGCTACCTACGCAGCATGTTCATGTCGTTCCTAAATGAGCTTTTATCTCTCTCCCCTCACCACAAATCAGATTCTTCTGAGGAGTTCCCAGTACATTATCCTTCCCCCTGTGTAAATACCTTAACAAGATCCAGCTGTTTTTATTCTCAGAAGGTTTACTCCCTGGTCCTAAATGAGTTTTTTCTCTGTTCCCTCACCAAATTCCAGATTCTTTTGTGGAGTCACAGTACAGTAACCAGACCAGGAAGCACTTAACTTATTAAGCTACTGCTTTTCTTAATCTCAGTGGAGATATTTACTGATAAACAGCTACCTACGCAGCATGTTCATGTCGTTCCTAAATGAGCTTTTATCTCTGTCCCCTCACCACAAATCAGATTCTTCTGAGGAGTTCCCAGTACATTATCCTTTCCCCTGTGTAATTACCTTAACAAGCTACAGCTGTTGTTATTCTAAGAAGGTTTACTCCCTGGTATACAGCTGCCTACCCCCTTCGTAAGTGCAGGTCTTAAATGAGCTTTTTTCTCTGTTCTCTCACCACAATCCAGGTTCTTTTGGGGAGTTACCAGTACAGTAACCATACCCGGAAGTACTTAATTTATTAATCTACTGCTTTTCTTAATCTCAGTTTAGATATTTACTGATAAACAGCTACCTACGCTGCACGTTCATGTCGTTCCTAAATGATCTTTTTTCTCTGTTCCCTCACCACAATCCAGATTCTTTTGGGGAGTTACCAGTACAGTAACCATAACAGGAAGTACTTAATTTATTAAGCTACTGCTTTTCTTAATCTCAGTGGAGATATTTACTGATAAACAGCTACCTACGCAGCATGTTCATGTCGTTCCTAAATGAGCTTTTATCTCTCTCCCCTCACCACAAATCAGATTCTTCTGAGGAGTTCCCAGTACATTATCCTTTCC
>NW_025957439.1:0-41132 GCF_023159225.1 Perognathus longimembris pacificus
AGAATAAAAACAGCTGGAGCTTGTTAAGGTAATTACACAGGGGAAAGGATAATGTACTGGGAACAATTCAGAAGAATCTGATTTGTGGTGAGGGGAGAGAGATAAAAGCTCATTTAGGAACGACATGAACATGTTGCGTAGGTAGCTGTTTATCAGTAAATATCTCCACTGAGATTAAGAAAAGCAGTAGGTTAATAAGTTAAGTACTTCCTGGTATGGTTACTGTACTGGTAACTCCCCAAAGAATCTGGATTGTTGTGAGCGAACAGAGAAAAAAGCTCATTTAGGACCTGCACTTTCGACGGGGGTAGGCAGGTGTATATCAGGGAGTAAACCTTCTGAGAAAAAAAACAGCTGGAGCTTGTTAAGGTAATTACACAGGGGAAAGGATAATGTACTGGGAACTCCTCAGAAGAATCTGATTTGTGGTGAGGGGAGAGAGATAAAAGCTCATTTAAGAACGACATGAACATGCTGCGTAGGTAGCTGTTTATCAGTAAATATCGCCACTGAGATTAAGAAAAGCAGTAGCTTAATAAATTAAGTACTTCCTGGTCTGGTTACTGTACTGGTAACTCCCCAAAAGAATCTGGATTGTGGTGAGGGAACAGAGAAAAAAGCTCATTTAGGACCTGCACTTACGAAGGGGGTAGGCAGCTGTATATCAGGGAGTAAACCTTCTGAGAATAAAAACAGCTGGAACTTGTTAAGGTAATTACACATGGGAAAGGATAATGTACTGGAACAATTCAGAAGAATCTGATTTGTGGTGAGGGGAGAGAGATAAAAGCTCATTTAGGAAAGACATGAACATGTTGCGTAGGTAGCTGTTTATCAGTAAATATCTCCACTGAGATTAAGAAAAGCAGTAGGTTAATAAGTTAAGTACTTCCTGGTATGGTTACTGTACTGGTAACTCCCCAAAGAATCTGGATTGTGTTGAGCGAACAGAGAAAAAAGCTCATTTAGGACCTGCACTTTCGAAGGTTGTAGGCAGGTGTATATCAGGGAGTAAACCTTCTGAGAATAAAAACAGCTGGAGCTTGTTAAGGTAATTACACAGGGAAAGGATAATGTACTGGAACTCCTTAGAAGAATCTGATTTGTGGAGAGGGGAGAGAGATAAAAGCTCATTTAAGAACGACATGAACATGCTGCGTAGGTAGCTGTTTATCAGTAAATATCTCCACTGAGATTAAGAAAAGCAGTAGCTTAATAAATTAAGTACTTCCTGGTATGGTTACTGTACTAGTAACTCCCCAAAGAATCTAGATTGTGGTGAGGGAACAGAGAAAAAAAGCTCATTTAGGTCCTGCACTTTCGAAGGGGGCAGGCAGCTGTATATCAGGGAGTAAACCTTCTGAAAATAAAAACAGCTGGAGCTTGGTAAGGTAATTACACAG
The DNA here is from genome assembly GCF_023159225.1 of Perognathus longimembris pacificus. Taxonomy (NCBI): domain Eukaryota; kingdom Metazoa; phylum Chordata; class Mammalia; order Rodentia; family Heteromyidae; genus Perognathus; species Perognathus longimembris. The sequence continues at coordinate 1,404 of NW_025957439.1, forward strand.
GGGAAAGGATAATGTACTGGGAACTCCTCAGAAGAATCTGATTTGTGCTGAGGGGAGAGAGATAAAAGCTAATTTAGGAACGACATGAACATCCTGCGTAGGTAGCTGTTTATCAGTAAATATCGCCACTGAGATTAAGAAAAGCAGTAGCTTAATAAATTAAGTACTTCCTGGTCTGGTTACTGTACTGGTAACTCCCCAAAAGAATCTGGATTGTGGTGAGGGAACAGAGAAAAAAGCTCATTTAGGACTTGCACTTACGAAGGGGGTAGGCAGCTGTATATCAGGGAATAAACCTTCTGAGAATAAAAACAGCTGGAGCTTGTTAAGGTAATTACACAGGGGAAAGGATAATGTACTCGGAACTCCTCAGAAGAATCTGATTTGTCGTGAGGGAATTGAGATAAAAGCTCATTTACCAACGACATCAACATGCTGCATAGGTAGCTGTTTATCAGTAAATATCTCCACTGAGATTAAGAAAAGCAGTAGCTTAATAAATTAAGTACTTCCTGGTATGGTTACTGTACTGGTAACTCCCTAAAAAATCTGGATTGTGGTGAGGGAACAGAGAATAAAGCTCATTTAGGACCTGCACTTACGAAGGGGGTAGGCAGCTGTATATCAGGGAGTAATCCTTCTGAGAATAAAAACAGCTGGAGCTTGTTAAGGTAATTACACAGGAGAAAGGATAATGTACTGGGAACTCCTTAGAAGAATCTGATTTGTGGTGAGGGGAGAGAGATAAAAGCTCATTAGGAACGACATGAAAATGCTGCGTAGGTAGCTGTTTATCAGTAAATATCTCCACTGAGATTAAGAAAAGCAGTAGCTTAATAAATTAAGTACTTCCTGGTATGGTTACTGTACTGGTAACTCCCAAAAGAATCTGGATTGTGGTGAGGGAACAGAGAAAAAAGCTCATTTAGGACCTGCACTTACGAAGGGGGTAGGCAGCTGTATATCAGGGAGTAAACCTTCTGAGAATAAAAACAGCTGGAGCTTGTTAAGGTAATTACACAGGGGAAAGGATAATGTACTGGGAACTCCTCAGAAAAATCTGATTTTTGGTGAGGGGAGAGAGATAAAAGCTCATTTAAGAACGACATGAACATGCTGCGTAGGTAGCTGTTTATCAGTAAATATCTCCACTGAGATTAAGAAAAGCAGTAGCTTAATAAATTAAGTACTTCCTGGTATGGTTACTGTACTGGTAACTCCCCAAAAGAATCTGGATTGTGGTGAGGGAACAGAGAAAAAAGCTTATTTAGGACCTGCACTATCGAAGGGGGTAGGCAGCTGTATATCAGGGAGTAAACCTTCTGAGAATAAAAACAGCTGGAGCTTGTTAAGGTAATTAAACAGAGGAAAGGATAATGTACTGGGAACTCCTCAGAAGATCTGATTTGTGGTGAGGGGAGAGAGATAAAAGCTCATTTAAGAACGACATGAACATGCTGAGTACGTAGCAGTTTATCAGTAAATATCTCCACTGAGATTAAGAAAAGCAGTAGCTTAATAAATTAATTACTTCCTGGTATGGTTACTGTACTGGTAACTCCCCAAAAGAATCTGGATTGTGGTGAGGGAACAGAGAAAAAAGCTCATTTTAGACCTGCACTTAAGAAGGGTGTAGGCAGCTGTATATCAGGGAGTAAACCTTCTGAGAATAAAAACAGGCTGGAGCTTGTTAAGGTAAATTACACAGGGGAAAGGATAATGTACTGGGAACTCCTCAGAAGAATCTGATTTGTTGTGAGGGGAGAGAGATAAAAGCTCATTTAGGAACGACATGAACATGCTGCGTAGGTAGCTGTTTATCAGTAAATATCTCCACTGAGATTAAGAAAAGCAGTAGCTTAATAAATGAAGTACTTCTTGGTATGGTTACTGTACTGGTAACTCCCCAAAAGAATCTGGTCTGTGGTGAGGGAACAGAGAAAAAAGCTCATTTAGGACATGCACTTACGAATGGGGTAGGCAGCTGTATATCAGGGAGTAAACCTTATGAGAATAAAAACAGCTGGAGCTTGTTAAGGTAATTACACAGGGGAAAGGATAATGTACTGGGAACAATTCAGAAGAATCTGATTTGTGGTGAGGGGAGAGAGATAAAAAACTCATTTAGGAACGACATGAACATGTTGCGTAGTAGCTGTTTATCAGTAAATATCTCCACTGAGATTAAGAAAAGCAGTAGCTTAATAAATTAAGTACTTCCTGGTATGGTTACTGTACTGGTAACTCCCCAAAGAATCTGGATTGTGGTGAGAGAACAGAGAAAAAAGCTCATTTATTACCTGCACTTTCGAAGGGGGTAGGCAGCTGTATATCAGGGAGTAAACCTTCTGAGAATAAAAACAGCTGGAGCTTGTTAAGGTAATTACACAGGGGAAAGGATAATGTACTGGAACTCCTCAGAAGAATCTGATTTGTGGTGAGGGGAGAGAGATAAAAGCTCATTTTGGAACGACATTTACATGCTGCGTACGTAGCTGTTTATCAATAAATATCTCCACTGAGATTAAGAAAAGCAGTAGCTTAATAAATTAAGTACTTCCTGGTATGGTTACTGTACTGGTAACTCCCTAAAAAATCTGGATTGTGGTGAGGGAACAGAGAATAAAGCTCATTTAGGACCTGCACTTACGAAGGGGGTAGGCAGATGTATATCAGGGAGTAAACCTTCTGAGAATAAAAACAGCTGGAGCTTGTTAAGGTAATTACACAGGGGAAAGGATAATGGTCTGGAACTCCTCAGAAGAATCTGATTTTTGGTGAGGGGAGAGAGATAAAAGCTCATTTAGGAACGGACATGGACATGCTGCGTAGGTACTTGTTTATCAGTAAATATCGCCACTGAGATTAAGAAAAGCAGTAGCTTAATAAATTAAGTACTTCCTGGTATGGTTACTGTACTGGTAATTCCCCAAAAGAATCTGGATTGTGGTGAGGGAACAGAGAAAAAGCTCATTTAGGACCTGCACTTACGAAGGGGGTAGGCAGCTGTATATCAGGGAGTAAACCTTCTGAGAATAAAAACAGCTGGAGCTTGTTAAGGTAATTACACAGGGGAAAGGATAATGTACTGGAACTCCTCAGAAGAATCTGATTTGTGGTGAGGGGAGAGAGATAAAAGCTCATTTAAGAACGACATGAACATGCTGCGTAGATAGCTGTTTATCAGTAAATATCTCCACTGAGATTAAGAAAAGCAGTAGCTTAATAAATTAAGTACTTCCTGGTATGGTTACTGTACTGGTAACTCCCCAAAGAATCTAGATTGTGGTGAGGGAACAGAGAAAAAAGCTCATTTAGGTCCTGCACTTTCGAAGGGGCAGGCAGCTGTATATCAGGGAGTAAACCTTCTGAGAATAAAAACAGCTGGAGCTTGGTAAGGTAATTACACAGGGGAAAGGATAATGTACTGGGAACTCCTCAGAAGAATCTGATTTGTGCTGAGGGGAGAGAGATAAAAGCTAATTTAGGAACGACATGGACATCCTGCGTAGGTACTTGTTTATCAGTAAATATCTCCACTGAGATTAAGAAAAGCAGTAGCTTAATAAATTAAGTACTTCCTGGTATGGTTACTGTACTGGTAATTCCCCAAAAGAATCTGGATTGTGGTGAGGGAACAGAGAAAAAGCTCATTTAGGACCTGCACTTACGAAGGGGGTAGGGAGCTGCATATCAGGGAGTAAACCTTCTGAGAATAAAAACAGCTGGAGCTTGTTAAGGTAATTACACAGGGGAAAGGATAATGTACTGGGAACTCCTCAGAAGAATCTGATTTGTGGTGAGGGGAGAGAGATAAATGCTCATTTAGGAACGACATGAAAATGCTGCGTAGGTAGCTGTTTATCAGTAAATATCTACACTGAGATTAAGAAAAGCAGTAGCTTAATAAATTAAGTACTTCCTGGTATGGTTACTGTACTGGTAACTCCCCAAAAGAATCTGGATTGTGGTGAGGGAACAGAGAAAAAAGCTCATTAGGACCTGCACTTACGAAGGGGGTAGGCAGCTGTATATCAGGGAGTAAACCTTCTGAGAATAAAAACAGCTGGAGCTTGTTAAGGTAATTAAACAGAGGAAAGGATAATGTACTGGGAACTCCTCAGAAGAATCTGATTTGTGGTGAGGGGAGAGAGATAAAAGCTCATTTTGGAACGACATTTACATGCTGCGTACGTAGCTGTTTATCAATAAATATCTCCACTGAGATTAAGAAAAGCAGTAGCTTAATAAATTAAGTACTTCCTGGTATGGTTACTGTACTGGTAACTCCCTAAAAAATCTGGATTGTGGTGAGGGAACAGAGAATAAAGCTCATTTAGGACCTGCACTTACGAAGGGGGTAGGCAGATGTATATCAGGGAGTAAACCTTCTGAGAATAAAAACAGCTGGAGCTTGTTAAGGTAATTACACAGGGGAAAGGATAATGGTCTGGGAACTCCTCAGAAGAATCTGATTTTTGGTGAGGGGAGAGAGATAAAAGCTCATTTAGGAACGACATGGACATGCTGCGTAGGTACTTGTTTATCAGTAAATATCTCCACTGAGATTAAGAAAAGCAGTAGCTTAATAAATTAAGTACTTCCTGGTATGGTTACTGTACTGGTAATTCCCCAAAAGAATCTGGATTGTGGTGAGGGAACAGAGAAAAAGCTCATTTAGGACCTGCACTTACGAAGGGGGTAGGCAGCTGTATATCAGGGAGTAAACCTTCTGAGAATAAAAACAGCTGGAGCTTGTTAAGGTAATTACACAGGGGAAAGGATAATGTACTGGGAACTCCTCAGAAGAATCTGATTTGTGGTGAGGGGAGAGAGATAAAAGCTCATTTAAGAACGACATGAACATGCTGCGTAGGTAGCTGTTTATCAGTAAATATCTCCACTGAGATTAAGAAAAGCAGTAGCTTAATAAATTAAGTACTTCCTGGTATGGTTACTGTACTGGTAACTCCCCAAAAGAATCTGGATTGTGGTGAGGGAACAGAGAAAAAAGCTCATTTAGAACCTGCACTTACGAAGGGGGTAGGCAGCTGTATATCAGGGAGGAAACCTTCTGAGAATAAAAACAGCTGGAGCTTGTTAAGGTAATTACACAGGGGAAAGGATAATGTACTGGGAACTGCTCAGAAGAATCTGATTTGTGGTGAGGGGAGAGAGATAAAAGCTCATTTAGGAACGACATGAACATGCTGCGTAGGTAGCTGTTTATCAGTAAATATCTCCACTGAGATTAAGAAAAGCAGTAGCTTAATAAATTAAGTACTTCCTGGTATGGTTACTGTACTGGTAACTCCCCAAAAGAATCTGGATTGTGGTGAGGGAACAGAGAAAAAAGCTCATTTAGGACCTGCACTATCGAAGGGGGTAGGGCAGCTGTATATCAGGGAGTAAAACTTCTGAGAATAAAAACAGCTGGAGCTTGTTAAGGTAATTAAACAGGGGAAAGGATAATGTACTGGGAACTCCTCACAAGAATCTGATTTTTGGTGAGGGGAGAGAGATAAAAGCTAATTTAGGAACGACATGAACATGCTGCGTAGGTAGCTGTTTATCAGTAAATATCTCCACTGAGATTAAGAAAAGCAGTAGCTTAATAAATTAAGTACTTCCTGGTATGGTGACTGTACTGGTAACTCCCCAAAAGAATCTGGATTGTGGTGAGGGAACAGAGAAAAAAGCTCATTTTGGACTTGCACTTACGAAGGGGGTAGGCAGCTGTATATCAGGGAATAAACCTTCTGAGAATAAAAACAGCTGGAGCTTGTTAAGGTAATTACACAGGGGAAAGGATAATGTACTCGGAACTCCTCAGAAGGATCTGATTTGTCGTGAGGGAATTGAGATAAAAGCTCATTTTCGAACGACATGAACATGCTGCATAGGTAGCTGTTTATCAGTAAATATCTCCACTGAGATTAAGAAAAGCAGTAGCTTAATAAATTAAGTACTTCCTGGTATGGTTACTGTACTGGTAACTCCCTAAAAAATCTGGATTGTGGTGAGGGAACAGAGAATAAAGCTCATTTAGGACCTGCACTTACGAAGGGGGTAGGCAGATGTATATCAGGGAGTAACCTTCTGAGAATAAAAACAGCTGGAGCTTGTTAAGGTAATTACACAGGGGAAAGGATAATGGTCTGGGAACTCCTCAGAAGAATCTGATTTTTGGTGAGGGGAGAGAGATAAAATCTCATTTAGGAACGACATGGACATTTTGCGTAGGTACCTGTTTATCAGTAAATATCTCCACTGAGATTAAGAAAAGCAGTAGCTTAATAAATTAAGTACTTCCTGTATGGTTACTGTACTGGTAACTCCCCAAAAGAATCTGGATTGTGGTGAGGGAACAGAGAAAAAGCTCATTTAGGACCTGCACTTACGGAGGGGGTAGGGCAGCTGTATATCAGGGAGTAAACCTTCTGAGAATAAAAACAGCTGGAGCTTGTTAAGGTAATTACACAGGGGAAAGGATAATGTACTGGGAACTCCTCAGAAGAATCTGATTTGTGGTGAGGGGAGAGAGAAAAAGCTCATTTAGGAACGACATGAACATGCTGCGTAGGTAGCTGTTTATCAGTAAATATCTCCACTGAGATTAAGAAAAGCAGTAGCTTAATAAATTAAGTACTTCCTGGTATGGTTACTGTACTGGTAACTCCCCAAAAGAATCTGGATTGTGCTGAGGGAACAGAGAAAAAAGCTCATTTAGGACCTGCACTTACGAAAGGGGTAGGCAGCTGTATATCAGGGAGTAAACCTTCTGAGAATAAAAACAGCTGGAGCTTGTTAAGGTAATTACACAGGGAAAGGATAATGTACTGGGAACTCCTCAGAAGAATCTGATTTTGGTGAGGGGAGAGAGATAAAAGCTCATTTAGGAACGACATGAACATGCTGCGTAGGTAGCTGTTTATCAGTAAATATCTCCACTGAGATTAAGAAAAGCAGTAGCTTAATAAATTAAGTACTTCCTGGTATGGTTACTGTACTGGTAACTCCCAAAAGAATCTGGATTGTGGTGAGGGAACAGAGAAAAAAGCTCATTTAGGACCTGCACTATCGAAGGGGGTAGGCAGCTGTATATCAGGGAGTAAACCTTCTGAGAATAAAAACAGCTGGAGCTTGTTAAGGTAATTAAACAGGGGAAAGGATTATGTACTGGGAACTCCTCAGAAGAATCTGATTTGTGGTGAGGGGAGAGAGATAAAAGCTCAATTAGGAACGACATGAACATGCTGCGTACGTAGCAGTTTATCAGTAAATATCTCCACTGAGATTAAGAAAAGCAGTAGCTTAATAAATTAAGTACTTCCTGGTAGGGTTACTGTACTGGTAACTCCCCAAAAGAATCTGGATTGTGGTGAGGGAACAGAGAAAAAAGCTCATTTTGGACCTGCACTTAAGAAGGGTGTAGGCAGCTGTATATCAGGGAGTAAACCTTCTGAGAATAAAAACAGCTGGAGCTTGTAAGGTAATTACACAGGGGAAAGGATAATGTACTGGGAACTCCTCAGAAGAATCTGATTTGTTGTGAGGGAAGAGAGATAAAAGCTCATTTAGGAACGACATGAACATGCTGCGTAGGTAGCTGTTTATCAGTAAATATCTCCACTGAGATTAAGAAAAGCAGTAGCTTAATAAATTAAGTACTTCCTGGTATGGTTACTGTACTGGTAACTCCCCAAAAGAATCTGATCTATGGTGAGGGAACAGAGAAAAAAGCTCATTTAGGACATGCACTTACGAAGGGTGTAGGCAGCTGTATATCAGGGAGTAAACCTTCTGAGAATAAAAACAGCTGGAGCTTGTTAAGGTAATTACACAGGGGAAAGGATAATGTACTGGGAACAATTCAGAAGAATCTGATTTGTGGTGAGGGGAGAGAGATAAAAGCTCATTTAGGAACGACATTAACAGGTTGCGTAGATAGCTGTTTATCAGTAAATATCTCCACTGAGATTAAGAAAAGCAGTAGCTTAATAAATTAAGTACTTCCTGGTATGGTTACTGTACTGGTAACTCCCCAAAGAATCTGGATTGTGGTGAGAGAACAGAGAAAAAAGCTCATTTAGGACCTGCACTTTCGAAGGGGTAGGCAGCTGTATATCAGGGAGTAAACCTTCTGAGAATCAAAACAGCTGGAGCTTGTTAAGGTAATTACACAGGGGAAAGGATAATGTACTGGGAACTCCTCAGAAGAATCTGAATTGTTTGGAGGGGAGAGAGATAAAAGCTCATTTAGGAACGACATAAACATGCTGCATACGTAGGTGTTAATCAGTAAATATCTCCACTGAGATTAAGAAAAGCAGTAGCTTAATAAATTAAGTACTTCCTGTTATGGTTACTATACTGGTAACTCCCCAAAAGAATCTGGATTGTGGTGAGGGAACAGAGAAAAAAGCTCATTTAGGACCTGCACTTACGAAGGTGGTAGGCAGCTGTATATCAGGGAGTAAACCTTCTGAGAATAAAAACAGCTGGAGCTTGTTAAGGTAATTACACAGGGGAAAGGATAATGTACTGGAAACTCCTCAGAAGAATCTGATTTGTGGTGAGAGGAGAGAGATAAAGCTCATTTAGGAACGACATGTACATGCTGCGTAGGTAGCTGTTTATCAGTAAATATCTCCACTGAGATTAAGAAAAGCAGTAGCTTAATAAATTAAGTACTTCCTGGTATGGTTACCGTAATTGTAACTCCCCAAAAGAATCTGGATTGTGGTGAGGGAACAGAGAAAAAAGCTCATTTAGGACCTGCACTTACGAAGGTGGTCGGCAGCTGTACATCAGGGAGTAAACCTTCTGAGAATAAAAACAGCTGGAGCTTGTTAAGGTAATTACACAGGGGAAAGGATAATGTACTGGGAACTCCTCAGAAGAATATGATTTATGGTGAGGTGAGAGAGATAAAAGCTCATTTAGGAACGACATGAACATGCTGCGTAGGTAGCTGTTTATCAGTAAATATCTCCACTGAGATTAAGAAAAGCAGTACCTTAATAAATTAAGTACTTCCTGGTATGGTTACTGTATTGGTATCTCCAGAAAAGAATCTGGATTGTGGTGAGGGAACAGAGAAAAAAGCTCATTTAGGACCTGCACTTACGAAGGGGTTAGGTCCCTGTATATCAGGGAATAAACCTTCTGAGAATAAAAACAGCTGGAGCTTGTTAAGGTAATTACACAGGGGAATGGATAATGTACTGGGAAATCCTCAGAAGAATCTGATTTGTGGTGAGGGGAGAGAGATAAAAGCTCCTTTAGGAACGAAATGAACATGCTGCGTAGGTAGCTGTTTATCAGTAAATATCTCCATTGAGATTAAAAAAAGCAGTAGCTTAATAAATTAAATACTTCCTGGTATGGTTACTGTACTGGTAACTCCCCAAACGAATCTGGATTGTGGTGAGGGAACAGAGAAAAAAGCTCATTTACACCTGCACTTACGAAAGGGGTAGGCAGCTGTATATCAGAGAGTAAACCTTCTGAGAATAAAAACAGCTGGAGCTTGTTAAGGTAATTACACAGGGGAAAGGATAATGTAGAGGGAACTCCTCAGAAGAATCTGATTCGTGGTGAGGGGGAAGAGATAAAAGCTCATTTAGGAACGACATGAACATGCTGCGTAGGTAGCTGTTTATCAGTAAATATCCCCACTGAGATTAAGAAAAGCAGTAGCTTAATAAATTAAGTACTTCCTGGTATGGTTGCTGTACTGGTAACTCCCCAAAAGAATCTGGAATGTGATGAGGGAACAGAGAAAAAAGCTCATTTAGGACATGCACTTACGAAGGGGTTAGGCAGCTGTATATAAGGGAGTAAACCTTCTGAGAATAAAAACAGCTGGAGCTTGTTAAGGTAATTACACAGGGAAAAAGATGAAGTACTGCGAACTCCTCAGAAGAATCTGATTTGTGGTGAGGGGAGAGAGATAAAAGCTCCTTTAGGAACGACATGAACATGCTGCGTAGGTAGCTGTTTATCAGTAAATATCTCCACTGAGATTAAGAAAAGCAGTAGCTTAATAAATTAAGTACTTCCTGGAATGGTTACTGTACTGGTAACTCCCCAAAAGAATCTGGATTCTGGTGAGGGAACAGAGAAAAAAGCTCATTTAGGACCTGCACTTACCAAGGGGGTAGGCAGCTGTATATAAGGGAATAAACCTTCTGAGAATAAAAAAGGCTGGAGCTTGTTTAGGTAATTACACAGGGGAAAGGATAATGTACTGGGAACTCCTCAGAAGAATCTGATTTGTGGTGAGGGAAAGAGATAAAAGCTCATTTAGGAACGACATGAACATGCTGGGTAGGTAGCTGTTTATCAGTAAATATCTCCACTGAGATTAAGAAAAGCAGTAGCTTAATAAATTAAGTACTTCCTGGTATGGATACGGTACTGGTAACTCCCCAAAGAATCTGGATTGTGGTGAGGTAACAGACAAAAAAGCTCATTTAGGACCTGCACTTTCGAAGGGGGTAGGCAGGTGTATATCAGGGAGTAAACCTTCTGAGAATAAAAACACCTGGAGCTTGTTAAGGTAATTACACAGGGGAAAGGATAATGTACTGGGAACTCCTCAGAAGAATCTGATTTGTGGTGAGGGAAAGAGATAAAAGCTCATTTAGGAACGACATGAACATGCTGCGTACGTAGCTGTTTATCAGTAAATATCTCCACTGAGATTAAGAAAAGCAGTAGCTTAATAAATTAAGTACTTCCTGGTATGGTTACTGTACTGGTAACTCCCAAAAAGAATCTGGATTGTGGTGAGGGAACAGAGAAAAAACTCATTTAGGACCTGCACTTACGAAGGAGGTAGGCAGCTGTATATAAGGGAATAAACCTTCTGAGAATAAAAAAGGCTGGAGCTTGTTTAGGTAATTACACAGGGGAAAGGATAATGTACTGGGAACTCCTCAGAAGAATCTGATTTGTGGTGAGGGGAGAGAGATAAAAGCTCATTAAGAACGACATGAACATGCTGCATAGGTAGCTGTTTATCAGTAAATATCTCCACTGAGATTAAGAAAAGCAGTAGCTTAATAAATTAAGTACTTCCTGGTATGGTTACTGTACTGGTAACTCCACAAAAGAATCGGGATTGTGGTGAGGGAACAGAGAAAAAAGCTCATTTAGGACCTGCTCTTACGAAGGGGGTAGGCAGCTGTATATCAGGGAGTAAACCTTCTGAGAATCAAAACAGCTGGAGCTTGTTAAGGTAATTACACAGGGGAAAGGATAATGTACTGGGAACTCCTCAGAAGAATCTGATTTGTGGTGAGGGGAGAGAGATAAAAGCTCATTTACGAACGACATGAACATGCTGCGTACGTAGCTGTTTATCAGTAAATATCTCCACTGAGATTAAGAAAAGCAGTAGCTTAATAAATTAAGTACTTCCTGGTATGGTTACTGTACTGGTAACTCCCCAAAAGAATCTGGATTGTGGTGAGGGAACAGAGAGAAAAGCTCATTTAGGACCTGCACTTACGATGGGGGTAGTCAGCTGTATATCAGGGAGTAAACCTTCTGAGAATCAAAACAGCTGGAGCTTGTTAAGGTAATTACACAGGGGAAAGGATAATGTACTGGGAACTCCTCAGAAGAATCTGATTTGTGGTGAGAGGAGAGAGATAAAGCTCATTTAGGAACGACATGAACATGCTGCGTAGGTAGCTGTTTATCAGTAAATATCTCCACTGAGATTAAGAAAAGCAGTAGCTTAATAAATTAAGTACTTCCTGGTATGGTTACCGTAATTGTAACTCCCCAAAAGAATCTGGATTGTGGTGAGGGAACAGAGAAAAAAGCTCATTTAGGACCTGCACTTACGAAGGTGGTAGGCAGCTGTATATCAGGGAGTAAACCTTCTGAGAATAAAAACAGCGGGAGCTTGTTAAGGTAATTACACAGGGGAAAGGATAATGTACTGGGAACTCCTCAGAAGAATATGATTTATGGTGAGGTGAGAGAGATAAAAGCTCATTTAGGAACGACATGAACATGCTGCGTAGGTAGCTGTTTATCAGTAAATATCTCCACTGAGATTAAGAAAAGCAGTACCTTAATAAATTAAGTACTTCCTGGTATGGTTACTCTATTGGTATCTCCAGAAAAGAATCTGGATTGTGGTGAGGGAACAGAGAAAAAAGCTCATTTAGGACCTGCACTTACGAAGGGGTTAGGTCCCTGTATATCAGGGAATACACCTTCTGAGAATAAAAACAGCTGGAGCTTGTTAAGGTAATTACACAGGGGAAAGGATAATGTACTGGGAACTCCTCAGAAGAATCTGATTCGTGGTGAGGGGGAAGAGATAAAAGCTCATTTAGGAACGACATGAACATGCTGCGTAGGTAGCTGTTTATCAGTAAATATCTCCACTGAGATTAAGAAAAGCAGTAGCTTAATAAATTAAGTACTTCCTGGTATGGTTGCTGTACTGGTAACTCCCCAAAAGAATCTGGAATGTGATGAGGGAACAGAGAAAAAAGCTCATTTAGGACATGCACTTACGAAGGGGTTAGGCAGCTGTATATAAGGGAGTAAACCTTCTGAGAATAAAAACAGCTGGAGCTTGTTAAGGTAATTACACAGGGAAAAAGATGAAGTACTGCGAACTCCTCAGAAGAATCTGATTTGTGGTGAGGGGAGAGAGATAAAAGCTCCTTTAGGAACGACATGAACATGCTGCGTAGGTAGCTGTTTATCAGTAAATATCTCCACTGAGATTAAGAAAAGCAGTAGCTTAATAAATTAAGTACTTCCTGGAATGGTTACTGTACTGGTAACTCCCCAAAACAATCTGGATTCTGGTGAGGGAACAGAGAAAAAAGCTCATTTAGGATCTGCACTTACGAAGGGGGTAGGCAGCTGTATATCAGGGAGTAAACCTTTTGAGAATAAAAACAGCTGGAACTTGTTAAGGTAATTACACAGGGGAAAGGATAATGTACAGGGAACTCCTCAGAAGAATCTGATTTGTGATGAGGGGAGAGAGATAAAAGCTCATTTAAGAACGACATGAACATGCTGCGTACGTAGCTGTTTATCAGTAAATATCTCCAATGAGAATAAGAAAAGCAGTAGCTTAATAAATTAAGTACTTCCTGGTATGGTTACTGTACTGGTAACTCCCCAAAAGAATCTGGATTGTGGTGAGGGAACAGAGAAAAAAGCTCATTTAGGACCTGCACTTACGAAGGGGGTAGGCAGCTGTATATCAGGGAGTAAACCTTCTGAGAATCAAAACAGCTGGAGCTTGTTAAGGTAATTACACAGGGGAAAGGATAATGTACTGGGAACTCCTCAGAAGAATCTGATTTGTGGTGAGAGGAGAGAGATAAAGCTCATTTAGGAACGACATGAACATGCTGCGTAGGTAGCTGTTTATCAGTAAATATCTCCACTGAGATTAAGAAAAGCAATAGCTTAATAAATTAAGTACTTCCTGGTATGGTTACTGTACTGGTAACTCCCCAAAAGAATCTGGATTTTGGTGAGGGAACAGAGAAAAAAGCTCATTTTGGACCTGCACTTACCAAGGGGGTAGGCAGCTGTATATAAGGGAATAAACCTTCTGAGAATAAAAAAGGCTGGAGCTTGTTTAGGTAATTACACAGGGGAAAGGATAATGTACTGGGAACTCCTCAGAAGAATCTGATTTGTGGTGAGGGAAAGAGATAAAAGCTCATTTAGGAACGACATGAACATGCTGCGTAGGTAGCTGTTTATCAGTAAATATCTCCACTGAGATTAAGAAAAGCAGTAGCTTAATAAATTAAGTACTTCCTGGTATGGATACTGTACTGGTAACTCCCCAACGAATCTGGATTGTGGTGAGGTAACAGAGAAAAAAGCTCATTTAGGACCTGCACTTTCGAAGGGGGTAGGCAGGTGTATATCAGGGAGTAAACCTTCTGAGAATAAAAACACCTGGAGCTTGTTAAGGTAATTACACAGGGGAAAGGATAATGTACTGGGAACTCCTCAGAAGAATCTGATTTGTGGTGAGGGAAAGAGATAAAAGCTCATTTAGGAACGACATGAACATGCTGCGTACGTAGCTGTTTATCAGTAAATATCTCCACTGAGATTAAGAAAAGCAGTAGCTTAATAAATTAAGTACATCCTGGTATGGTTACTGTACTGGTAACTCCCCAAAAGAATCTGGATTGTGGTGAGGGAACAGAGAAAAAACTCATTTAGGACCTGCACTTACGAAGGAGGTAGGCAGCTGTATATAAGGGAATAAACCTTCTGAGAATAAAAAAGGCTGGAGCTTGTTTAGGTAATTACACAGGGGAAAGGATAATGTACTGGGAACTCCTCAGAAGAATCTGATTTGTGGTGAGGGGAGAGAGATAAAAGCTCATTTAAGAACGACATGAACATGCTGCATAGGTAGCTGTTTATCAGTAAATATCTCCACTGAGATTAAGAAAAGCAGTAGCTTAATAAATTAAGTACTTCCTGGTATGGTTACTGTACTGGTAACTCCACAAAAGAATCGGGATTGTGGTGAGGGAACAGAGAAAAAAGCTCATTTAGGACCTGCTCTTACGAAGGGGGTAGGCAGCTGTATATCAGGGAGTAAACCTTCTGAGAATAAAAACAGCTGGAGCTTGTTAAGGTAATTACACAGGGGAAAGGATAATGTACTGGGAACTCCTGAGAAGAATCTGATTTGTGGTGAGGGGAGAGAGATAAAAGCTCATTTACGAACGACATGAACATGCTGCGTAGGTAGCTGTTAATCAGTAAATATCTCCACTGAGATTAAGAAAAGCAGTAGCTTAATAAATTAAGTACTTCCTGGTACGGTTACTGTACTGGTCACTCCACAAAAGAATCTGGATTGTGGTGAGGGAACAGAAAAAAAAGCTCATTTAGGACCTACACTTACGAAGGGGGTAGACAGGTGTATATCAGGGAGTAAACCTTCTGAGTATAAAAACAGCTGGAGCTTGTTAAGGTAAATACACAGGGGAAAGGATAATGTACTGGGAAGTCCTCAGAAGAATCTGAATTGTGGTGAGCGGAGAGAGATAAAAGCTCATTTACGAACGACATGAACATGCTGCGTAGGTAGCTGTTAATCAGTAAATATCTCCACTGAGATTAAGAAAAGCAGTAGCTTAATAAATTAAGTACTTCCTGGTACGGTTACTGTACTGGAAACTCCCCAAAAGAATCTGGATTGTGGTGAGGGAACAGAGAAAAAAGCTCATTTAGGACCTGCACTTACGAAGGGGGTAGGCAGCTGTATATCAGGGAGTAAACCTTCTGAGAATAAAAACAGCTGGAGGTGTTAAGGTAATTACAAAGGGGAAAGGATAATGTACTGGGAACTCCTCAGAAGAATCTGATTTGTGGTGAGGGGAGAGAGATAAAAACTCATTTAGGAACGACATGAACGTGCTGCGTAGGTAGCTGTTTATCAGTAAATATCTCCACTGAGATTAAGAAAAGCAGTAGCTTAATAAATTAAGTACTTCCTGGTATGGTTACTGTACTGATAACTCTACAAAAGAATCTGGATTGTGGTGAGGGAACAGAGAAAAAACCTCATTTAGGACCTGCACTTACCAAGGGGGTAGGCAGCTGTATATCAGGGAGTAAACCTTCTGAGAATAAAAACACCTGGAGCTTGTTAAGGTAATTACACAGGGGAAATTATAATGTACTGGGAACTCCTCAGAAAAATCTGATTTGTGGTGAGGGGAGAGAGATAAAAGTTTATTTAGGAACGACATAAACATGCTGCATACGTAGCTGTTTATCAGCAAATATATCCACTGAGATTAAGAAAAGCAGTAGCTTAATAAATTAAGTACTTCCTGGTATGGTTACTGTACTGGTAACTCCCCAAAAGAATCTGGATTGTGGTGAGGGAACAGAGAAAAAAGCTCATTTAGGACCTGCACTTACGAAGGGGGTAGGCAGCTGTATATCAGGGAGTAATCCTTCTGAGAATAACAAAAGCTGGAGTTTGTTAATGTAATTACACAGGGGAAAGGATAATGTACTGGGAACTCCTCAGAAGAATCTGATTTGTGGTGAGAGGAGAGAGATAAAGCTCATTTAGGAACGACATGAACATGCTGCGTAGGTAGCTGTTTATCAGTAAATATCACCACTGAGATTAAGAAAAGCAATAGCTTAATAAATTAAGTACTTCCTGGTATGGTTACTGTACTGGTAACTCCCCAAAAGAATCTGGATTTTGGTGAGGGAACAGAGAAAAAAGCTCATTTTGGACCTGCACTTACCAAGGGGGTAGGCCGCTGTATATAAGGGAATAAACCTTCTGAGAATAAAAAAGGCTGGAGCTTGTTTAGGTAATTACACAGGGGAAAGGATAATGTACTGGGAACTCCTCAGAAGAATCTGATTTGTGGTGAGGGAAAGAGATAAAAGCTCATTTAGGAACGACATGAACATGCTGCGTAGGTAGCTGTTTATCAGTAAATATCTCCACTGAGATTAAGAAAAGCAGTAGCTTAATAAATTAAGTACTTCCTGGTATGGATACTGTACTGGTAACTCCCCAAAGAATCTGGATTGTGGTGAGGTAACAGAGAAAGAAGCTCATTTAGGACCTGCACTTTCGAAGGGGGTAGGCAGGTGTATATCAGGGAGTAAACCTTCTGAGAATAAAAACACCTGGAGCTTGTTAAGGTAATTACACAGGGGAAAGGATAATGTACTGGGAACTCCTCAGAAGAATCTGATTTGTGGTGAGGGAAAGAGATAAAAGCTCATTTAGGAACGACATGAACATGCTGCGTACGTAGCTGTTTATCAGTAAATATCTCCACTGAGATTAAGAAAAGCAGTAGCTTAATAAATTAAGTACTTCCTGGTATGGTTACTGTACTGGTAACTTCCCAAAAAGAATCTGGATTGTGGTGAGGGAACAGAGAAAAAACTCATTTAGGACCTGCACTTACGAAGGAGGTAGGCAGCTGTATATAAGGGAATAAACCTTCTGAGAATAAAAAAGGCTGGAGCTTGTTTAGGTAATTACACAGGGGAAAGGATAATGTACTGGGAACTCCTCAGAAGAATCTGATTTGTGGTGAGGGGAGAGAGATAAAAGCTCATTTAAGAACGACATGAACATGCTGCATAGGTAGCTGTTTATCAGTAAATATCTCCACTGAGATTAAGAAAAGCAGTAGCTTAATAAATTAAATACTTCCTGGTATGGTTACTGTACTGGTAACTCCACAAAAGAATCAGGATTGTGGTGAGGGAACAGAGAAAAAAGCTCATTTAGGACCTGCTCTTACGAAGGGGGTAGGCAGCTGTATATCAGGGAGTAAACCTTCTGAGAATAAAAACAGCTGGAGCTTGTTAAGGTAATTACACAGGGGAAAGGATAATGTACTGGGAACTCCTCAGAAGAATCTGATTTGTGGTGAGGGGAGAGAGATAAAAGCTCATTTAGGAACGACATGAACATGCTGCGTACGTAGCTGTTTATCAGTAAATATCTCCACTGAGATTAAGAAAAGCAGTAGCTTAATAAATTAAGTACTTCCTGGTATGGTTACTGTACTGGTAACTCCCCAAAAGAATCTGGATTGTGGTGAGGGAACAGAGAGAAAAGCTCATTTAAGACCTGCACTTTCGAATGGGGTAGGCAGCTGTATATCAGGGAGTAAACCTTCTGAGAATAAAACCAGCTGGAGCTTGTTAAGGTAATTACACAGGGGAAAGGATAATGTACTGGGAACTCCTCAGAAGAATCTGATTTGTGGTGAGAGGAGAGAGATAAAAGCTCATTTAGGAACGACATGAACATGCTGCGTACGTAGCTGTTTATCTGTAAATATCTCCACTGAGATTAAGAAAAGCAGTAGCTTAATAAATTAAGTACTTCCTGGTATGGTTACTGTACTGGTATCTCCCCAAAAGAATCTGGATTGTGGTGAGAGAACAGAGAAAAAAGCTCATTTAGGACCTACACTTACGAAGGGGGTAGGCAGCTGTATATCAGGGAGTAAACCTTCTGAGAATAAAAACAGCTGGAGCTTGTTAAGGTAATTACACAGGGGAAAGGATAATGTACTGGGAACTCCTCTGAAGAATCTGATTTGTGGTGAGGGGAGAGAGATAAAAGCTCATTTAGGAACGACATGAACATGCTGCGTACGTAGCTGTTTATCAGTAAATATCTCCACTGAGATTAAGAAAAGCAGTAGCTTAATAAATTAAGTACTTCCTGGTATGGTTACTGTACTGGTAACTCCCCAAAAGAATCTGTATTGTGGTGAGGGAACAGAGAAAAAAGCTCATTTAGGACCTGCACTTACGAAGGGGGTAGGCAGCTGTATATCAGGGAGTAAACCTTCTGAGAATAAAAACAGCTGGAGCTTGTTAAGGTAATTACACAGGGGAAAGCATAATGTACTGGGAACTCCTCAGAAGAATCTCATTTGTGCTGAGGGGAGAGAGATAAAAGCTCATTTACGAACGACATGAACATGCTGCGTAGGTAGCTGTTTATCAGTAAATATCTCCACTGAGATTAAGAAAAGCAGTAGCTTAATAAATTAAGTACTTCCTGGTATGGTTACTGTACTGGTAACTCCCCAAAAGAATCTGGATTGTGGTGAGGGAACAGAGAAAAAAGCTCACTTAGGACCTGCACTTACGAAGGGGGTAGGCAGCTGTATATCAGGGAGTAAACCTTCTGAGAATAAAAACAGCTGGAGCTTGTTAAGGTAATTACACAGGGGAAAAGATGAAGTACTGGGAACTCCTCAGAATAATCTGATTTGTGGTGAGGGGAGAGAGATAAAAGCTCATTTAGGAACGACATGAACATGCTGCATACGTAGCTGTTTATCAGTAAATATCTCCACTGAGATTAAGAAAAGCAGTAGCTTAATAAATTAAGTACTTCCTGGTATGGTTACTGTACTGGTTACTCCCCAAAAGAATCTGGATTGTGGTGAGGGAACAGAGAAAAAAGCTCATTTAGGACCTGCACTTACGAAGGGGGTAGGAAGCTGTATATCAGGGAGTAAACCTTCTGAGAATAAAAACAGCTGGAGCTTGTTAAGGTAATTACACAGGGGAAAGGATAATGTACTGGGAACTCCTCAGAACAATCTGATTTGTGGTGAGGGTAGAGAGATAAAAGCTCATTTAGGAACGACATGAACATTCTGCGTAGGTAGCTGTTTATCAGTAAATATCTCCACTGAGATTAAGAAAAGCAGTAGCTTAATAAATTAAGTACTTCCTGGTATGGTTACTGTACTGGTAACTCCCCAAAAGAATCTGGATTGTGGTGAAGGAACAGAGAAAAAAGTTCATTTATGACCTGCACTTACTAAGGGGTTAGGCAGCTGTATATCAGGGAGTAAACCTTCTGAGAATAAAAACAGCTGGAGCTTGTTAAGGTAATTACACAGGGGAAAGGATAATGTACTGGGAACTCCTCAGAAGAATATGATTTGTGGTGAGGGGAGAGAGATAAAAGCTCATTTAGGAACGACATGAACATGCTGCGTAGGTAGCTGTTTATCAGTAAATATCTCCACTGAGTTTAAGAAAAGCAGTAGCTTAATAAATTAAGTACTTCCTGGTATGGTTACTGTACTTGTAACTCCCCAAAAGAATCTGGATTGTGGTAAGAGAACAGAGAAAAAAGCTCATTTAGGACCTGCACTTACGAAGGGGGTAGGCAGCTGTATATCAGGGAGTAAACCTTCTGAGAATAAAAACAGCTGGAGCTTGTTAAGTTATTACACAGGGGAAAAGATGAAGTACTGGGAACTCCTCAGAAGAATCTGATTTGTGGTGAGGGGAGAGAGATAAAAGCTCATTTAGGAAAGACATGAACATGCTGCATACGTAGCTGTTTATCAGTAAATATCTCCACTGAGATTAAGAAAAGCAGTAGCTTAATAAATTAAGTACTTCCTGGTATGGTTACTGTACTGGTTACTCCCCAAAAGAATCTGGATTGTGGTGAGGGAACAGAGAAAAAAGCTCATTTATGACCTCTACTTACGAAGGGGGTAGGCAGCTGTATATCAGGGAGTAATCCTTCTGAGAATAAAAACAGCTGGAGCTTGTTAAGGTAATTACACAGGGGAAAGGATAATGTACTGGGAACTCCTCAGAAGAATCTGATTTGTGGTGAGGGGAGAGAGATAAAAGCTCATTTAGGAACGACATGAACATGCTGCGTACGTAGCTGTTTATCAGTAAATATCTCCACTGAGATTAAGAAAAGCAGTAGCTTAATAAATTAAGTACTTCCTGGTATGGTTACTGTACTGGTAACTCCCCAAAAGAATCTGGATTGTGGTGAGGGAACAGAGAAAAAAGCCCATTTAGGACCTACACTTACGAAGGGGGTAGGCAGCTGTATATCAGGGAGTAAACCTTCTGAGAATAAAAACAGCTGGAGCTTGTTAAGGTAATTACACAGGGGAAAGGATAATGTACTGGGAACTCCTCAGAAGAATCTGATTTATGGTGAGGGGAGAGAGATAAAAGCTCATTTAGGAACGACATGAACATGCTGCGTAGGTAGCTGTTTATCAGTAAATATCTCCACTGAGATTAAGAAAAGCAGTAGCTTAATAAATTAAGTACTTGCTGGTATGGTTACTGTACTGTTAACTCCCCAAAAGAATCTGGATTGTGGTGAGGGAACAGAGAAAAAAGCTCATTTAGGACCTGCACTTACGAAGGGGGTAGGCAGCTCTATATCAGGGAGTAAACCTTCTGAGAATAAAAACAGCTGGAGCTTGTTAAGGTAATTACACAGGGGAAAGGATAATGTACTGGGAACTCCTCAGAAGAATCTGATTTGTGGTGAGGGGAGAGAGATAAAAGCTCATTTAGGAACGACATGAACATGCTGCGTAGGTAGCTGTTTATCAGTAAATATCTCCACTGAGATTAAGAAAAGCAGTAGCTTAATAAATTAAGTACTTCCTGGTATGGTTACTGTACTGGTAACTCCCCAAAAGAATCTGGATTGTGGTGAGGGAACAGAGAAAAAAGCTCATTTAGGACCTGCACTTACGAAGGGGTTAGGCAGCTGTATATCAGGGAGTAAACCTTCTGAGAATAAAAACAGCTGGAGCTTGTTAAGGTACTTACACAGGGGAAAGGATAATGTACTGGGAACTCTTCAGAAGAATCTGATTTGTGGTGAGGGGAGAGAGATAAATCTCATTTAGGAACGACATGAACATGCTGCGTAGGTAGCTGTTTGTCAGTAAATATCTCCACTGAGATTAAGAAAAGCTGTAGCTTAATAAATTAAGTACTTCCTGGTACGGTTACTGTACTGGTAACTCCCCAAAAGAATCTGGATTGTGGTGAGGGAACAGAGAAAAAGCTCATTTAGGACCTGCACTTACGAAGGGGGTAGGCAGCTGTACATCAGGGAGTAAACCTTCTGAGAATAAAAACAGCTGGAGCTTTTTAAGGTAATTACACAGGGGAAAGGATAATGTACTGGGAACTCCTCAGAAGAATCTGATTTGTGGTGAGGGGAGAGAGATAAAAGCTCATTTAGGAACGATATGAACATGCTGCGTAGGTAGCTCTTTGTCAGTAAATATCTCCACTGAGATTAAGAAAAGCAGTAGCTTAATAAATTAAGTACTTCCTGGTATGGTTACTGTACTGGTAACTCCCCAAAAGAATCTGGATTGTGGTGAGGGAACAGAGAAAAAGCTCATTTAGGACCTGCACTTACGAAGGGGGTAGGCAGCTGTATATCAGGGAGTAAACCTTCTGAGAATAAAAACAGCTGGAGCTTGTTAAGGTAATTACACAGGGGAAAGGATAATGTACTGGGAACTCCTCAGAAGAATCTGATTTATGGTGAGGGGAGAGAGATAAAAGCTCATTTAAGAACGACATGAACATGCTGCGTAGGTAGCTGTTTATCAGTAAATATCTCCACTGAGATTAAGAAAAGCAGTAGCTTAATAAATTAAGTACTTGCTGGTATGGTTACTGTACTGTTAACTCCCCAAAAGAATCTGGATTGTGGTGAGGGAACAGAGAAAAAAGCTCATTTAGGACCTGCACTTACGAAGGGGGTAGGCAGCTCTATATCAGGGAGTAAACCTTCTGAGAATAAAAACAGCTGGAGCTTGTTAAGGTAATTACACAGGGGAAAGGATAATGTACTGGGAACTCCTCAGAAGAATCTGATTTGTGGTGAGGGGAGAGAGATAAAAGCTCATTTAGGAACGACATGAACATGCTGCGTAGGTAGCTGTTTATCAGTAAATATCTCCACTGAGATTAAGAAAAGCAGTAGCTTAATAAATTAAGTACTTCCTGGTATGGTTACTGTACTGGTAACTCCCCAAAAGAATCTGGATTGTGGTGAGGGAACAGAGAAAAAAGCTCATTTAGGACCTGCACTTACGAAGGGGTTAGGCAGCTGTATATCAGGGAGTAAACCTTCTGAGAATAAAAACAGCTGGAGCTTGTTAAGGTACTTACACAGGGGAAAGGATAATGTACTGGGAACTCTTCAGAAGAATCTGATTTGTGGTGAGGGGAGAGAGATAAATCTCATTTAGGAACGACATGAACATGCTGCGTAGGTAGCTGTTTGTCAGTAAATATCTCCACTGAGATTAAGAAAAGCTGTAGCTTAATAAATTAAGTACTTCCTGGTACGGTTACTGTACTGGTAACTCCCCAAAAGAATCTGGATTGTGGTGAGGGAACAGAGAAAAAGCTCATTTAGGACCTGCACTTACGAAGGGGGTAGGCAGCTGTACATAAGGGAGTAAACCTTCTGAGAATAAAAACAGCTGGAGCTTTTTAAGGTAATTACACAGGGGAAAGGATAATGTACTGGGAACTCCTCAGAAGAATCTGATTTGTGGTGAGGGGAGAGAGATAAAAGCTCATTTAGGAACGATATGAACATGCTGCGTAGGTAGCTCTTTGTCAGTAAATATCTCCACTGAGATTAAGAAAAGCAGTAGCTTAATAAATTAAGTACTTCCTGGTATGGTTACTGTACTGGTAACTCCCCAAAAGAATCTGGATTGTGGTGAGGGAACAGAGAAAAAGCTCATTTAGGACCTGCACTTACGAAGGGGGTAGGCAGCTGTATATCAGGGAGTAAACCTTCTGAGAATAAAAACAGCTGGAGCTTGTTAAGGTACTTACACAGGGGAAAGGATAATGTACTGGGAACTCTTCAGAAGAATCTGATTCGTGGTGAGGGGAGAGAGATAAATCTCATTTAGGAACGACATGAACATGCTGCGTAGGTAGCTGTTTATCAGTAAATATCTCCACTGAGATTAAGAAAAGCAGTAGCTTAATAAATTAAGTACTTCCTGGTATGGTTACTGTACTGGTAACTCTCCAAAAGAATCTGGATTGTGGTGAGGGAACAGAGAAAAAAGCTCATTTAGGACCTGCACTTACGAAGGGGGTAGGCAGCTGTATATCAGGGAGTAAACCTTCTGAGAATAAAAACAGCTGGAGCTTGTTAAGGTAATTACACAGGGGAAAGGATAATGTACTGGGAACTCCTCAGAAGAATCTGATTTGTGGTGACGGGAGAGAGATAAAAGCTCATTTAGGAACGACATGAACATGCTGCGTAGGTAGCTGTTTGTCAGTAAATATCTCCACTGAGATTAAGAAAAGCTGTAGCTTAATAAATTAAGTACTTCCTGGTACGGTTACTGTACTGGTAACTCCCCAAAAGAATCTGGATTGTGGTGAGGGAACAGAGAAAAAGCTCATTTAGGACCTGCACTTACGAAGGGGGTAGGCAGCTGTATATCAGGGAGTAAACCTTCTGAGAATAAAAACAGCTGGAGCTTGTTAAGGTAATTACACAGGGGAAAGGATAATGTACTGGGAACTCCTCAGAAGAATCTGATTTGTGGTGAGGGGAGAGAGATAAAAGCTCATTTAGGAACGACATGAACATGCTGCGTAGGTAGCTCTTTGTCAGTAAATATCTCCACTGAGATTAAGAAAAGCAGTAGCTTAATAAATTAAGTAATTCCTGGTATGGTTACTGTACTGGTAACTCCCCAAAAGAATCTGGATTGTGGTGAGGGAACAGAGAAAAAGCTCATTTAGGACCTGCACTTACGAAGGGGGTAGGCAGCTGTATATCAGGGAGTAAACCTTCTGAGAATAAAAACAGCTTTAGTTTGTTAAGGTAATTACACAGGGGAAAGGATAATGTACTGGGAACTCCTCAGAAGAATCTCATTTGTGGTGAGGGGAGAGAGATAAAAGCTCATTTAGGAACGACATGTACATGCTGCTTAGGTAGCTGTTTATCAGTAAATATCTACACTGCGATTAAGAAAAGCAGTAGCTTAATGAATTAAGTACTTCCTGGTATGGTTACTGTACTGGTAACTCCCCAAAAGAATCTGGATTGTAGTGAGGGAACAGAGAAAAAAGCTCATTTAGGACCTGCCCTTACGAAGGGGGTAGGCAGCTGTATATCAGGGAGTAAACCTTCTGAGAATAAAAACAGCTGGAGCTTGTTAAGGTAATTACACAGGGGAATGGATAATGTACTGGGAACTCCTCAGTAGAATCTGATTTGTGGTGAGGGGAGAGAGATAAAAGCTCATTTAGGAACGACATGAACATGCTGTGTAGGTAGCTGTTTATCAGTAAATATCTCCACTGAGATTAAGAAAAGCAGTAGCTTAATAAATTAAATACTTCCTCGTATGGGTACTGTACTGGTAACTCCACAAAAGAATCTGGATTGTGGTGAGGGAACAGAGAAAAAAGCTGTTTTAGGACCTACACTTATGAAGGAGGTAGGCAGCTGTATATCAGGGAGTAAACCTTCTG
Source organism: Perognathus longimembris pacificus (assembly GCF_023159225.1). NCBI lineage: Eukaryota > Metazoa > Chordata > Mammalia > Rodentia > Heteromyidae > Perognathus > Perognathus longimembris. The sequence goes on from NW_025957439.1 coordinate 26,280, forward strand.
ATAATAAAAACAGCTGGAGCTTGTTAAGGTAATTACACAGGGGAAAGGATAATGTACTGGGAACTCCTCAGAAGAATCTGATATGTGGTGAGGGGAGAGAGATAAAAGCTCATTTAGGAATGACATGAACATGCTGCGTACGTAGCTGTTTATCAGTAAATATCTCCAGTGAGATTAAGAAAAGCAGTAGCTTAATAAATTATGTACTTCCTGGTATGGTTACTCTACTGGTAATTCCCCAAAAGAATCTCGATTGTGGTGAGGGAATAGAGAAGAAAGCTCATTTAGGACCTGCACTTACGAAGGGGGTAGGCAGCAGTATATCAGGGATTAAACCTTCTGAGAATAAAAACAGCTGGAGCTTGTTAAGGTAATTACACAGGGGAAAGGATAATGTACTGGGAACTCCTCAGAAGAATCTGATTTGTGGTGAGGGTAGAGAGATAAAAGCTCATTTAGGAACGACATGAACATGCTGCGTATGTAGCTGTTTATAAGTAACTATCTCCAGTGAGATTAAGAAAAGCAGTAGCTTAATAAATTAAGTACTTCCTGGTATTGATACTGTACTGGTAACTCCCCAAAAGAATCTGGATTGTGGTGAGGGAACAGAGAAAAAATCTCATTTAGGACCTGAACTTATGAAGGGGGTAGGCAGCTGTATATCAGGTAGTAAACCTTCTGAGAATAAAAATAGCTGGAGCTTGTTAAGGTAATTACACAGGGGAAAGGATAATGTACTGGGAACTCCTCAGAAGAATCTGATTTGTGGTGAGGGGAGAGAGATAAAAGCTCATTTATGAACGACATGAACATGCTGCGTAGGTAGCTGTTTATCAGTAAATATCTCCACTGAGATTAAGAAAAGCAGTAGCTTAATAAATTAAGTACTTCCTGGTATGGTTACTGTACTGGTAACTCCCCAAAAGAATCTGGACTGTGGTGAGGGAACAGAGAAAAAACCTCATTTAGGACCTGCACTTACGAAGGGGGTAGTCAGCTGTATATCAGGGAGTAAACCTTCTGAGAATAAAAACAGCTGGAGCTTGTTAAGGTAATTACACAGGGGAAAGGATAATGTAGTGGGAACTCCTCAGAAGAATCTGATTTGTGGTGAGGGGAGAGAGATAAATGCTCATTTAGGAACGACATGAACATGCTGCGTAGGTAGCTGTTTATCAGTAAATATCTCCACAGAGATTAAGAAACGCAGTAGCTTAATAAATTAAGTACTTCCTGGTATGGTTCCTGTACTGTTTACTCCAGAAAAGAATCTGGATTGTGGTGAGGGAACAGAGAAAAAAGCTCATTTAGGACTTGCACTTATGAAGGGTGTAGGAAGCAGTATATCAGGGAGTAAACCTTCTGAGGATAAAAACAGCTGGAGCTTGTTAAGGTAATTACACAGGGGAAAGGATAATGTACTGGGAACTCCTCAGAAGAATCTGATTTGTGGTGAGGGGAGAGAGATAAAAGCTCATTTAGGAACGACATGAACATGCTGCGTAGGTAGCTCTTTGTCAGTAAATATCTCCACTGAGATTAAGAAAAGCAGTAGCTTAATAAATTAAGTACTTCCTGGTATGGTTACTGTACTGGTAACTCCCCAAAAGAATCTGGATTGTGGTGAGGGAACAGAGAAAAAGCTCATTTAGGACCTGCACTTACGAAGGGGGTAGGCAGCTGTATATCAGGGAGTAAACCTTCTGAGAATAAAAACAGCTTTAGTTTGTTAAGGTAATTACACAGGGGAAAGGATAATGTACTGGGAACTCCTCAGAAGAATCTCATTTGTGGTGAGGGGAGAGAGATAAAAGCTCATTTAGGAACGACATGTACATGCTGCTTAGGTAGCTGTTTATCAGTAAATATCTACACTGCGATTAAGAAAAGCAGTAGCTTAATGAATTAAGTACTTCCTGGTATGGTTACTGTACTGGTAACTCCCCAAAAGAATCTGGATTGTAGTGAGGGAACAGAGAAAAAAGCTCATTTAGGACCTGCCCTTACGAAGGGGGTAGGCAGCTGTATATCAGGGAGTAAACCTTCTGAGAATAAAAACAGCTGGAGCTTGTTAAGGTAATTACACAGGGGAATGGATAATGTACTGGGAACTCCTCAGTAGAATCTGATTTGTGGTGAGGGGAGAGAGATAAAAGCTCATTTAGGAACGACATGAACATGCTGTGTAGGTAGCTGTTTATCAGTAAATATCTCCACTGAGATTAAGAAAAGCAGTAGCTTAATAAATTAAATACTTCCTCGTATGGGTACTGTACTGGTAACTCCACAAAAGAATCTGGATTGTGGTGAGGGAACAGAGAAAAAAGCTGTTTTAGGACCTACACTTACGAAGGAGGTAGGCAGCTGTATATCAGGGAGTAAACCTTCTGATAATAAAAACAGCTGGAGCTTGTTAAGGTAATTACACAGGGGAAAGGATAATGTACTGGGAACTCCTCAGAAGAATCTGATTTGTGGTGAGGGAGAGAGATAAAAGCTCATTTAGGAACGACATGAACATGCTGCGTACGTAGCTGTTTATCAGTAAATATCTCCAGTGAGATTAAGAAAAGCAGTAGCTTAATAAATTATGTACTTCCTGGTATGGTTACTCTACTGGTAATTCCCCAAAAGAATCTCGATTGTGGTGAGGGAATAGAGAAGAAAGCTCATTTAGGACCTGCACTTACGAAGGGGGTAGGCAGCAGTATATCAGGGATTAAACCTTCTGAGAATAAAAACAGCTGGAGCTTGTTAAGGTAATTACACAGGGGAAAGGATAATGTACTGGGAACTCCTCAGAAGAATCTGATTTGTGGTGAGGGTAGAGAGATAAAAGCTCATTTAGGAACGACATGAACATGCTGCGTATGTAGCTGTTTATAAGTAACTATCTCCAGTGAGATTAAGAAAAGCAGTAGCTTAATAAATTAAGTACTTCCTGGTATTGATACTGTACTGGTAACTCCCCAAAAGAATCTGGATTGTGGTGAGGGAACAGAGAAAAAAGCTCATTTAGGACCTGAACTTACGAAGGGGGTAGTCAGCTGTATATCAGGGAGTAAACCTTCTGAGAATAAAAACAGCTGGAGCTTGTTAAGGTAATTACACAGGGGAAAGGATAATGTACTGGGAACTCCTCAGAAGAATCTGATTTGTGGTGAGGGGAGAGAGATAAATGCTCATTTAGGAACGACATGAACATGCTGCGTAGGTAGCTGTTTATCAGTAAATATCTCCACAGAGATTAAGAAACGCAGTAGCTTAATAAATTAAGTACTTCCTGGTATGGTTCCTGTACTGTTTACTCCAGAAAAGAATCTGGATTGTGGTGAGGGAACAGAGAAAAAAGCTCATTTAGGACTTGCACTTATGAAGGGTGTAGGAAGCAGTATATCAGGGAGTAAACCTTCTGAGGATAAAAACAGCTGGAGCTTGTTAAGGTAATTACACAGTGGAAAGGATAATGTACTGGGAACTCCTCAGAAGAATCTGATTTGTGGTGAGGGGAGAGATATAAAAGCTCATTTAGGAATTACATGAACATGCTGCGTAGGTAGCTGTTTATCAGTAAATATCTCCACTGAGATTAAGAAAAGCAGTAGCTTAATAAATTAAGTACTTCCTGGTATTGTTACTGTACTGGTAACTCCCCAAAAGAATCTGGATTGTGGTGAGGGAACAGAGAAAAAAGCTCATTTATTACCTGCACTTACGAAGGGGGTAGGCAGCTATATATCAGGGAGTAAACCTTCTGAGAATAAAAACAGCTGGAGCTTGTTAAGGTAATTACACAGGGGAAAGGATTATACTGGGAACTCCTCAGAAGAATCTGATTTGTGGTGAGGGGAGAGAGATAAAAGCTCATTTAGGAACCACATAAATATGCTGCGTAAGTAGCTGTTTATCAGTAAATATCTCCACTGAGATTAAGAAAAGCAGAAGCTTAATAAATTAAGTGCTTCCTGGTATGGGTACTGTACTGGTAACTCCACAAAAGAATCTGGATTGTGGTGAGGGAACAGAGAAAAAAGCTCATTTAGGACCTACACTTACGAAGGGGGTAGGCAGCTGTATATCAGGGAGTAAACCTTCTGATAATAAAAACAGCTGGAGCTTGTTAAGGTAATTACACAGGGGAAAGGATAATGTACTGGGAACTCCTCAGAAGAATCTGATTTGTGGTGAGGGGAGAGAGATAAAAGCTCATTTAGGAACGACATGAACATGCTGCGTACGTAGCTGTTTATCAGTAAATATCTCCACTGAGATTAAGAAAAATAGTAGCTTAATAAATTAAGTACTTCCTGGTATGGTTCCTGTACTGGTTACTCCACAAAAGAATGTGGATTGTGGTGAGGGAACAGAGAAAAAAGCTCATTTAGGACCTGCACTTATGAAGGGGGTAGGCAGCAGTATATCAGGGAGTAAACCTTCTGAGAATAAAAACAGCTGGAGCGTGTTAAGGTAATTACACAGTGGAAAGGATAATGTACTGGGAACTCCTCAGAAGAATCTGATTTGTGGTGAGGGGAGAGATATAAAAGCTCATTTAGGAACCACATGAACATGCTGCGTAGGTAGCTGTTTATCAGTAAATATCTCCACTGAGATTAAGAAAAGCAGTAGCTTAAGAAATTAAGTACTTCCTGGTATGGTTACTGTACTGGTAACTCCCCAAAAGAATCTGGATTGTGGTGAGGGAACAGAGAAAAAAGCTCATTTAGGACCTGCACTTACGAAGGGGGTAGGCACCTGTATATCAGGGAGTAAACCTTCTGAGAATAAAAACAGCTGGAGCTTGTTAAGGTACTTACACAGGGGAAAGGATTATGTACTGGGAACTCCTCAGAAGAATCTGATTTGTGGTGAGGGGAGAGCGATAAAAGCTCATTTAGGAACGACATGAACATGCTGCGTAGGTAGCTGTTTATCAGAAAATATCTCCACTGAGATTAAGAAAAGCAGTAGCTTAATAAATTAAGTACTTCCTGGTATGGTTACTGTACTGGTAACTCCCCAAAAGAATCTGGATTGTGGTGAGGGAACAGAGAAAAAAGCTCATTTAGGACCTGCACTTACGAAGGGGGTAGGCAGCTGTATATCAGGGAGTAAACCTTCTGAGAATAAAAACAGCTGGAGCTTGTTAAGGGAATTACACAGGGGAAAGGATAATGTACTGGGAACTCCTCAGAAGAATCTGATTTGTGGTGAGGGGAGAGAGATAAAAGCTCATTTAGGAACGACATGAACATGCTGTGTAGGTAGCTGTTTATCAGTAAATATCTCCACTGAGATTAAGAAAAGCAGTAGCTTAATAAATTAAGTACTTCCTGGTATGGTTACTGTACTGGTAACTCCCCAAAAGAATCTGGATTGTGGTGAGGGAACAGAGAAAAAAGATCATTTAGGACCTGCACTTACGAAGGGGGTAGGCAGCTGTATATCAGGGAGTAAACCTTCTGAGAATAAAAACAGCTGGATCTTGTTAAGGTAATTACACAGGGGAAAGGATAATTTACTGGGAACTCCTCAGAAGAATCTGATTTGTGGTGAGGGGAGAGAGATAAAAGCTGATTTAGGAACGACATGAACATGCTGCATAGGTAGCTGTTTATCAGTAAATATCTCCACTGAGATTAAGAAAAGCAGTAGCTTAATAAATTAAGTACTTCCTGGTATGGTTCCTGTACAGGTAACTCCCCAAAAGAATCTGGATTGTGGTGAGGGAACAGAGAAAAAAGCTCATTTAGGCCCTGCACTTACGAAGGGGGTAGGCAGCTGTATATCAGGGACTAAACCTTCTGAGAATAAAAACAGCTGGAGCTTGTTAAGGTAATTACACAGTGGAAAGGATAATGTACCGGGAACTCCTCAGAAGAATCTGATTTGAGGTGAGGGGAGAGAGATAAAAGATCATTTAGGAACGACAGGAACATGCTGCGTAGGTAGCTGTTTATCAGTAAATATCTCCACTGAGATTAAGAAAAGCAGTAGCTTAATAAATTAAGTACTTCCTGGTATGGTTACTCTACTGGTAACTCCCCAAAAGAATCTCGATTGTGGTGAGGGAACAGAGAAAAAAGCTCATTTAGGACCTGCACTTACGAAGGGTGTAGTCAGCTGTATATCAGGGAGTAAACCTTCTGAGAATAAAAACAGCTGGAGCTTGTTAAGGTAATTACACAGGGGAAAGGATAATGTACTGGGAACTCATCAGAAGAATCTGATTTGCGAAGAGGGGAGAGAGATAAAAGCTCATTTAGGAACGACATGAACATGCTGCGTAGGTAGCTGTTTATCAGTAAATATCTCCACTGAGATTAAGAAAAGCAGTAGCTTAATAAATTAAGTACTTTCTGGTATCGTTACTGTACTGGTAACTCCCCAAAAGAATCTGGATTGTGGTGAGGGAACAGAGAAAAAAGCTCATTTAGGACCCGCACTTACGACGTGGTAAGCAGCTGGATATCAGGGAGTAAACCTTCTGAGAATAAAAACAGCTGGAGCTTGTTAAGGTAATTACACAGGGGAAAGGACAATGTACTGGGAACTCCTCAGAAGAATCTGATTTGTGGTGAGGGGAGAGAGATAAAAGCTCATTTAGGAACGACATGAACATGCTGCATAGGTAGCTGTTTATCAGTAAATATCTCCACTGAGATTAAGAAAAGCAGTAGCTAAATAAATTAAGTACTTCCTGGTATGATTCCTGTCCTGGTAACTCCCCAAAAGAATCTGGATTGTGGTGAGGGAACAGAGAAAAAAGCTCATTTAGGACCTGCACTTACGAAGGGGGTAGGCAGCTGTATATCAGGGAGTAAACCTTCTGAGAATAAAAACAGCTGTAGCTCGTTAAGTTAATTACACAGGGGAAAGGATAATGTACTGGGAACTCCTCAGAAGAATTTGATTAGTGGTGAGGGGAGAGAGATAAAAGCTCATTTAGGAAAGATATGAACATGCTGCGTAGGTAGCTGTTTATCAGTAAATATCTCCACTGAGATTAAGAAAAGCAGTAGCTTAATAAATTAAGTACTTCCTGGTATCGATACTGTACTGGTAACTCCCCAAAAGAATCTGGATTGTGGTGAGGGAACTGAGAAAAAAGCTCATTTAGGACCTGCACTTACGAAGGGGGTAGGCAGCTGTATATCAGGGAGTAAACCTTCTGAGAATAAAAACAGCTGGAGCTTGTTAAGGTAATTACACAGGGGAAAGGATAATGTACTGGGAATATTTCAGAAAAATCTGATTTGTGGTGAGGGGAGAGAGATAAAAGCTCATTTAGGAACGACATGAACATGCTGCGTAGGTAGCGGTTTATCAGTAAATATCTCCACTGAGATTAAGAAAAGCAGTAGCTTAATAAATTAAGTACTTCCTGGTATGGTTACTGTACTGGTAACTCCCCAAGAGAATCTGGATTGTGGTGAGGGAACAGAGAAAAAAGATCATTTAAGACCTGCACTTACGAAGGGGATAGGCAGCTGTTTATCAGGGAGTAAACCTTCTGAGAATAAAAACAGCTGGAGCTTGTTAAGGTAATTACACAGGGGAAAGGATAATGTACTGGGAACTCCTCAGAAGAATCTGATTTGTGGTGTGGGGAGAGAGATAAAAGCTCTTTTAGGAACGACATGAACATGCTGCTTAGGTAGCTGTTTATCAGTAAATATCTCCACTGAGATTAAGAAAAGCAGTAGCTTAATAAATTAAGTACTTCCTGGTATGGGTACTGTACTGGTAACTCCCCAAATGAATCTGGATTGTGGTGAGGGAACAGAGAAAAAAGCTCATTTAGGACCTGCACTTACGAAGGGGGTAGGCAGCTGTATATCAGGGAGTAAACCTACTGAGAATAAAACAGCTGGAGCTTGTTAAGGTAATTACAGAGGGGAAAGGATAATGTACTGGGAACTCCTCAGAAGAATCTGATTTGTGGTGAGGGGAGAGAGATAAAAGCTCATTTAGGAACGACATGAACATGCTGCGTAGGTAGCTGCTTATCAGTAAATATCTCCACTGAGATTAAGAAAAGCAGTAGCTTAATAAATTAATTACTTCCTGGTATGGTTACTGTACTGGTAACTCCCCAAAAGAATCTGGATTGTGGTGAGGGAACAGAGAAAAAAGCTCATTTAGGACCTGCACTTACGAAGGGGGTAGGCAGCTGTATATCAGGGAGTAAACCTTCTGAGAATAAAAACAGCTGGGGCTTGTTAAGGTAATTACACAGGGGAAAGGATAAAGTACTGGGAACTCTTCAGAAGAATCTGATTTGTGGTGAGGGGAGAGAGATAAAAGCTCATTTAGGAACGTCATGAACATGCAGCGTAGGTAGGTGTTTATCAGTAAATATCTCCACTGAGATTAAGAAAAGCAGTAGCTTAATAAATTAAGTACTTCCTGGTATGGTTACTGTACTGGTAACTCCCCAAAAGAATCTGGATTGTGGTGAGGGAACAGAGAAAAAAGCTCATTTAGGACCTGCACTTACGAAGGGGGTAGGCAGCTGTATATCAGGGAGTAAACCTTCTGAGAATAAAAACAGCTATAGCTTGTTAAGGTAATTGCACAGGGGAAAGGGTAATGCACCGGGAACTCCTCAGAAGAATCTGATTTGTGGTGAGGGGAGACAGATAAAAGCTCATTTAAGAACGACAGGAATATGCTGCGTACGTAGCTGTTTATCAGTAAATATCTCCACTGAGATTAAGAAAAGCAGTAGCTTAATAAATTAAGTACTTCCTGGTATTGTTACTGTACTGGTAACTCCCCAAAAGAATCTGGACTGTGGTGAGGGAACAGAGAAAAAAGCTCATTTAGGACCTGCACTTACGAAGGGGGTAGGCAGCTGTATATCAGGGAGTAAACTTTCTGAGACTAAAAACACATGGACGTGTTAAGGTAATTACACAGGGGAAAGGATAATGTACTGGGAACTCCTCATAAGAATCTGATTTGTGGTGAGGGGAGAGAGATAAAAGCTCATTTAGGAACGACATGAACATGCTGCGTAGGTAGCTGTTTATCAGTAAATATCTCCACTGAGATTAAGAAAAGCAGTAGCTTAATAAATTAAGTACTTCCTGGTATGGTTACTGTACTGGTAACTCCCCAAAGGAATCTGGATTGTGGTGAGGGAACAGAGAAAAAAGCTCATTTAGGACCTGCACTTACGAAGGGGGTAGGCAGCTGTATATCACGGAGTAAACCTTCTGAGAATAAAAATAGCTGGAGCTTGTTAACGTAATTACACAGGGGAAAGGATAATGTACTGGGAACTCCTCAGAAGAATCTGATTTGTGGTCAGGGGAGAGAGATAAAAGCTCATTTATGAACGACATGAACATGCTGCTTAGGTAGCTGTTTATCAGTAAATATCTCCACTGAGATTAAGAAAAGCAGTAGCTTAATAAATTAAGTACTTCCTGGTATGGTTACTGTACTGGTAACTCCCCAAAAGAATCTGGATTGTGGTGAGGGAACGGAGAAAAAAGCTCTTTTAGGACCTGCACTTACGAAGGGGGTAGGCAGCTGTATATCAGGGAGTAAACCTTCTGAGAATAAAAACAGTTGGAGCTTGTTAAGGGAATTACACAGGGGAAAGGATAATGTACTGGGAACTCCTCAGAAGAATCTGATTTGTGGTCAGGGGAGAGAGATAAAAGCTCATTTATGAACGACATGAACATGCTGCTTAGGTAGCTGTTTATCAGTAAATATCTCCACTGAGATTAAGAAAAGCAGTAGCTTAATAAATTAAGTACTTCCGTTTATGGTTACTGTACTGGTAACTTACCAAAAGATCTGGATTGTGGTGAGGGAACAGAGAAAAAAGCTCATTTAGGACCTGCACTTACGAAGGGGGTCGGCAGCTGTATATCAGGGAGTAAACCTTCGGAGAATAAAAACAGCTGGAGCTTGTTAAGTTAATTACAAAAGGGAAAGGATAATGTATTGGGAACTCCTCAGAAGAATCTGATTTGTGTTGAGGGCAGAGAGATAAAACCTCATTTAGGAAGGACATGAACATGCTGCGTAGGTAGCTGTTTATCAGTAAATATCTCCACTGAGATTAAGAAAAGCAGTAGCTTAATAATTTAAGTACTTCCTGGTATGGACACTGTACTGGTAACTCCCCAAAAGAATCTGGATTGTGGTGAGGGAACAGAGAAAAAAGCTCATTTAGGACCTGAACTTACGAAGGGGGTAGGCAGCTGTATATCAGGGAGTAAACCTTCTGAGACTAAAAACACCTGGACTTGTTAAGGTAATTACACAGGGGAAAGGATAATGTACTGGGAACTCCTCATAAGAATCTGATTTGTTGTGAGGGGAGAGAGATAAAAGCTCATTTAGGAACGACATGAACATGCTGCGTAGGTAGCTGTTTATCAGTAAATATCTCCACTGAGATTAAGAAAAGCAGTAGCTTAATAAATTAAGTACTTCCTGGAATGGTTACTGTACTGGTAACTCCCCAAAAGAATCTGGATTGTGGTGAGGGAACAGAGAAAAAAGCTCATTTAGGACCTGCACTTACGAAGGGGTTAGGCAGCTGTATATCAGGGAGTAAACCTTCTGAGAATAAAAACAGCTGGAGCTTGTTAAGGTAATTACACAGGGGAAAGGATAATGTACTGGGAACTCCTCAGAAAAATCTGATTTGTGGTGTGGGGAGAGAGATAAAAGCTCTTTTAGGAACGACATGAACATGCTGCTTAGGTAGCTGTTTATCAGTAAATATCTCCACTGAGATTAAGAAAAGCAGTAGCTTAATAAATTAAGTACTTCCTGGTATGGGTACTGTACTGGTAACTCCCCAAATGAATCTGGATTGTGGTGAGGGAACAGAGAAAAAAGCTCATTTAGGACCTGCACTTACGAAGGGGGTAGGCAGCTGTGTATCAGGGAGTAAACCTACTGAGAATAAAACAGCTGGAGCTTGTTAAGGTAATTACACAGGGGAAAGGATAATGTACTGGGAACTCCTCAGAAGAATCTGATTTGTGGTGAGGGGAGAGAGATAAAAGCTCATTTAGGAACGACATGAACATGCTGCGTAGGTAGCTGCTTATCAGTAAATATCTCCACTGAGATTAAGAAAAGCAGTAGCTTAATAAATTAATTACTTCCTGGTATGGTTACTGTACTGGTAACTCCCCAAAAGAATCTGGATTGTGGTGAGGGAACAGAGAAAAAAGCTCATTTAGGACCTGCATTTACGAAGGGGGTAGGCAGCTGTATATCAGGGAGTAAACCTTCTGAGAATAAAAACACCTGGAGCTTGTTAAGGTAATTACACAGGGGAAAGGATAAAGTACTGGGAACTCTTCAGAAGAATCTGATTTGTGGTGAGGGGAGAGAGATAAAAGCTCATTTAGGAACGTCATGAACATGCAGCGTAGGTAGGTGTTTATCAGTAAATATCTCCACTGAGATTAAGAAAAGCAGTAGCTTAATAATTTAAGTACTTCCTGGTATGGTTACTGTACTGGTAACTCCCCAAAAGAATCTGGATTGTGGTGAGGGAACAGAGAAAAAAGCTCATTTATGACCTGCACTTACGAAGGGGGTAGGCAGCTGTATATCAGGGAGTAAACCTTCTGAGAATAAAAACAGCTATAGCTTGTTAAGGTAATTGCACAGGGGAAAGGGTAATGCACCGGGAACTCCTCAGAAGAATCTGATTTGTGGTGAGGGGAGACAGATAAAAGCTCATTTAAGAACGACAGGAATATGCTGCGTACGTAGCTGTTTATCAGTAAATATCTCCACTGAGATTAAGAAAAGCAGTAGCTTAATAAATTAAGTACTTCCTGGTATTGTTACTGTACTGGTAACTCCCCAAAAGAATCTGGATTGTAGTGAGGGAACAGAGAAAAAAGCTCATTTAGGACCTGCCCTTACGAAGGGGGTAGGCAGCTGTATATCAGGGAGTAAACCTTCTGAGAATAAAAACAGCTGGAGCTTGTTAAGGTAATTACACAGGGGAATGGATAATGTACTGGGAACTCCTCAGTAGAATCTGATTTGTGGTGAGGGGAGAGAGATAAAAGCTCATTTAGGAACGACATGAACATGCTGTGTAGGTAGCTGTTTATCAGTAAATATCTCCACTGAGATTAAGAAAAGCAGTAGCTTAATAAATTAAATACTTCCTCGTATGGGTACTGTACTGGTAACTCCACAAAAGAATCTGGATTGTGGTGAGGGAACAGAGAAAAAAGCTGTTTTAGGACCTACACTTATGAAGGAGGTAGGCAGCTGTATATCAGGGAGTAAACCTTCTGATAATAAAAACAGCTGGAGCTTGTTAAGGTAATTACACAGGGGAAAGGATAATGTACTGGGAACTCCTCAGAAGAATCTGATATGTGGTGAGGGGAGAGAGATAAAAGCTCATTTAGGAATGACATGAACATGCTGCGTACGTAGCTGTTTATCAGTAAATATCTCCAGTGAGATTAAGAAAAGCAGTAGCTTAATAAATTATGTACTTCCTGGTATGGTTACTCTACTGGTAATTCCCCAAAAGAATCTCGATTGTGGTGAGGGAATAGAGAAGAAAGCTCATTTAGGACCTGCACTTACGAAGGGGGTAGGCAGCAGTATATCAGGGAGTAAACCTTCTGAGAATAAAAACAGCTGGAGCTTGTTAAGGTAATTACACAGGGGAAAGGATAATGTACTGGGAACTCCTCAGAAGAATCTGATTTGTGGTGAGGAGAGAGATAAAAGCTCATTTAGGAACGACATGAACATGCTGCGTATGTAGCTGTTTATCAGTAAATATCTCCACTGAGATTAAGAAAAGCAGTAGCTTAATAAATTAAGTACTTCCTGGTATGGATACTGTACTGGTAACTCCCCAAAAGAATCTGGATTGTGGTGAGGGAACAGAGAAAAAAGCTCATTTAGGACCTGCACTTACGAAGGGGGTAGGCAGCTGTATATCAGGGAGTAAACCTTCTGAGAATAAAAACAGCTGGAGCTTGTTAAGGTAATTACACAGGGGAAAGGATAATGTACTGGGAACTCCTCAGAAGAATCTGATTTGTGGTGAGGGAGAGAGATAAAAGCTCATTTAGGAACGACATGAACATGCTGCGTAGGTAGCTGTTTATCAGTAAATATCTCCACTGAGATTAAGAAAAGCAGTAGCTTAATAAATTAAGTACTTCCTGGTATGGTTACTGTACTGGTAACTCCCCAAAAGAATCTGGACTGTGGTGAGGGAACAGAGAAAAACCTCATTTAGGACCTGCACTTACGAAGGGGGTAGTCAGCTGTATATCAGGGAGTAAACCTTCTGAGAATAAAAACAGCTGGAGCTTGTTAAGGTAATTACACAGGGGAAAGGATAATGTACTGGGAACTCCTCAGAAGAATCTGATTTGTGGTGAGGGGAGAGAGATAAAAGCTCATTTAGGAACGACATGAACATGCTGCGTAGGTAGCTGTTTATCAGTAAATATCTCCACTGAGATTAAGAAACGCAGTAGCTTAATAAATTAAGTACTTCCTGGTATGGTTACTGTACTGTTTACTCCCCAAAAGAATCTGGATTGTGGTGAGGGAACAGAGAAAAAAGCTCATTTAGGACCTGCACTTACGAAGGGTGTAGGCAGCTGTATATCAGGGAGTAAACCTTCTGAGGATAAAAACAGCTGGAGCTTGTTAAGGTAATTACACAGGGGAAAGGATAATGTACTGGGAACTCCTCAGAAGAATCTGATTTGTGGTGAGGGGAGAGAGATAAAAGCTCATTTAGGAACGACATGAACATGCTGCGTAGGTAGCTGTTTATCAGTAAATATCTCCACTGAGATTAAGAAAAGCAGTAGCTTAATAAATTAAGTACTTCCTGGTATGGTTACTGTACTGGTAACTCCCCAAAAGAATCTGGATTGTGGTGAGGGAACAGAGAAAAAAGCTCATTTAGGACCTGCACTTACGAAGGGGGTAGGCAGCTGTATATCAGGGAGTAAACCTTCTGAGAATAAAAACAGCTAGTTTGTTAAGGTAATTACACAGGGGAAAGGATAATGTACTGGGAACTCCTCAGAAGAATCTGATTTGTGGTGAGGGGAGAGAGATAAAAGCTCATTTAGGAACGACATGTACATGCTGCGTAGGTAGCTGTTTATCAGTAAATATCTCCACTGAGATTAAGAAAAGCAGTAGCTTAATGAATTAAGTACTTCCTGGTATGGTTACTGTACTGGTAACTCCCCAAAAGAATCTGGATTGTGGTGAGGGAACAGAGAAAAAAGCTCATTTAGGACCTGCACTTACGAAGGGGGTAGGCAGCTGTATATCAGGGAGTAAACCTTCTGAGAATAAAAACAGCTGGAGCTTGTTAAGGTAATTACACAGGGGAAAGGATAATGTACTGGGAACTCCTCAGTAGAATCTGATTTGTGGTGAGGGGAGAGAGATAAAAGCTCATTTAGGAACGACATGAACATGCTGCGTAGGTAGCTGTTTATCAGTAAATATCTCCACTGAGATTAAGAAAAGCAGTAGCTTAATAAATTAAGTACTTCCTCGTATGGGTACTGTACTGGTAACTCCCCAAAAGAATCTGGATTGTGGTGAGGGAACAGAGAAAAAAGCTCATTTAGGACCTACACTTACGAAGGGGTAGGCAGCTGTATATCAGGGAGTAAACCTTCTGAGAATAAAAACAGCTGGATCTTGTTAAGGTAATTACACAGGGGAAAGGATAATGTACTGGGAACTCCTCAGAAGAATCTGATTTGTGGTGAGGGGAGAGAGATAAAAGCTCATTTAGGAACGACATGACATGCTGCGTAGGTAGCGTTTATCAGTAAATATCTA